>NC_086124.1:34765214-34960880 GCF_963921235.1 Mobula hypostoma
CTTCAAACCCACCACAACCCCATTTCCCACTCCCTTCAAACCCACCCGGATCCCGTCTCCCACTCCCTTCAAACCCACCACAACCCCATTTCCCACTCCCTTCAAACCCACCCGAATCCCGTCTCCCACTCCCTTCAAACCCACCACAATGCCTCCCGTTCCCTTCAAACCCACCACAACCCCATTTCCCACTCCCTTCAAACCCACTCCCTTCAAACCCACCCGAATCCCGTCTCCCACTCCCTTCAAACCCACCACAATGTCTCCCGCTCCCTTCAAACCCACCACAACCCCATTTCCCACTCCCTTCAAACCCACCCGAATCCCGTCTCCCACTCCCTTCAAACCCACCACAACCCCATTTCCCACTCCCTTCAAACCCACCCGAATCCCGTCTCCCACTCCCTTCAGACCCACCACAATGCCTCCTGTTCCCTTCGAACCCACCACAACCCCATTTCCCACTCCCTTCAAACCCACCCGAATCCCGTCTCCCACTCCCTTCAAACCCACCACAATGTCTCCCGCTCCCTTCAAACCCACCACAACCCCATTTCCCACTCCCTTCAAACCCACCCGAATCCCGTCTCCCACTCCCTTCAAACCCACCGCAACCCCATTTCCCACTCCCTTCAAACCCACCCGGATCCCGTCTCCCGCTCCCTTCAAACCCACCACAACCCCATTTCCCACTCCCTTCAAACCCACCCGAATCCCGTCTCCCACTCCCTTCAAACCCACCACAATGTCTCCCGCTCCCTTCAAACCCACCACAACCCCATTTCCCACTCCCTTCAAACCCACCCGAATCCCGTCTCCCACTCCCTTCAAACCCACCACAACCCCATTTCCCACTCCCTTCAAACCCACCCGGATCCTGTCTCCCACTCCTTCAAACCCACCGCAACCCCATTTCCCACTCCCTTCAAACCCACCCGGATCCTCTCCGCTCCCTTCAAACCCACCACAACCCCATTTCCCACTCCCTTCAAACCCACCCGAATCCCGTCTCCCACTCCCTTCAAACCCACCACAATGTCTCCCGCTCCCTTCAAACCCACCACAACCCCATTTCCCACTCCCTTCAAACCCACCCGAATCCCGTCTCCCACTCCCTTCAAACCCACCACAACCCCATTTCCCACTCCCTTCAAACCCACCCAAATCCCATCTCCCACTCCCTTCAGACCCACCACAATGCCTCCTGTTCCCTTCAAACCCACCACAACCCATTTCCCACTCCCTTCAAACCCACCCGAATCCCGTCTCCCACTCCCTTCAAACCCACCACAATGTCTCCCGCTCCCTTCAAACCCACCACAACCCCATTTCCCACTCCCTTCAAACCCACCCGAATCCCGTCTCCCACTCCCTTCAAACCCACCACAACCCCATTTCCCACTCCCTTCAAACCCACCCAAATCCCGTCTCCCACTCCCTTCAAACCCACCACAATGCCTCCTGTTCCCTTCAAACCCACCACAACCCCATTTCCCACTCCCTTCAAACCCACCCGAATCCCGTCTCCCACTCCCTTCAAACCCACCACAATGTCTCCCGCTCCCTTCAAACCCACCACAACCCCATTTCCCACTCCCTTCAAACCCACCCGAATCCCGTCTCCCACTCCCTTCAAACCCACCACAACCCCATTTCCCACTCCCTTCAAACCCACCCGAATCCCGTCTCCCACTCCCTTCAAACCCACCACAACCCCATTTCCCACTCCCTTCAAACCCACCCGAATCCCGTCTCCCACTCTCTTCAAACCCGCCACGTCTCCCGCTCCCTTCAAACCCACCACAACCCCATTTCCCACTCCCTTCAAACCCACCCGAATCCCGTCTCCCACTCCCTTCAAACCCACCACAACCCCATTTCCCACTCCCTTCAAACCCACCCGAATCCCGTCTCCCACTCCCTTCAAACCCACCACAATGTCTCCCGCTCCCTTCAAACCCACCACAACCCCATTTCCCACTCCCTTCAAACCCACCCGAATCCCGTCTCCCACTCCCTTCAAACCCACCCAGATCTCGTCTCCCACTCCCTTCAAACCCACCACAATGTCTCCCGCTCCCTTCAAACCCACCACAACCCCATTTCCCACTCCCTTCAAACCCACCCGAATCCCGTCTCCCACTCCCTTCAAACCCACCGCAACCCCATTTCCCACTCCCTTCAAACCCACCCGGATCCCGTCTCCCGCTCCCTTCAAACCCACCACAACCCCATTTCCCACTCTCTTCAAACCCACCCGAATCCCGTCTCCCACTCCCTTCAAACCCACCACAATGTCTCCCGCTCCCTTCAAACCCACCACAACCCCATTTCCCACTCCCTTCAAACCCACCCGAATCCCGTCTCCCACTCCCTTCAAACCCACCGCAACCCCATTTCCCACTCCCTTCAAACCCACCCGGATCCTGTCTTCCGCTCCCTTCAAACCCACCACAACCCCATTTCCCACTCCCTTCAAACCCACCCGAATCCCGTCTCCCACTCTCTTCAAACCCGCCACGTCTCCCGCTCCCTTCAAACCCACCACAACCCCATTTCCCACTCCCTTCAAACCCACCCGAATCCCGTCTCCCACTCCCTTCAAACCCACCACAACCCCATTTCCCACTCCCTTCAAACCCACCCAAATCCCATCTCCCACTCCCTTCAGACCCACCACAATGCCTCCTGTTCCCTTCGAACCCACCACAACCCCATTTCCCACTCCCTTCAAACCCACCCGAATCCCGTCTCCCACTCCCTTCAAACCCACCACAATGTCTCCCGCTCCCTTCAAACCCACCACAACCCCATTTCCCACTCCCTTCAAACCCACCCGAATCCCGTCTCCCACTCCCTTCAAACCCACCACAACCCCATTTCCCACTCCCTTCAAACCCACCCGAATCCCGTCTCCCACTCCCTTCAAACCCACCACAATGTCTCCCGCTCCCTTCAAACCCACCACAACCCCATTTCCCACTCCCTTCAAACCCACCCGAATCCCGTCTCCCACTCCCTTCAAACCCACCACAATGTCTCCCGCTCCCTTCAAACCCACCACAACCCCATTTCCCACTCCCTTCAAACCCACCCGAATCCCGTCTCCCACTCCCTTCAAACCCACCGCAACCCCATTTCCCACTCCCTTCAAACCCACCCGGATCCTGTCTCCCGCTCCCTTCAAACCCACCACAACCCCATTTCCCACTCCCTTCAAACCCACCCGAATCCCGTCTCCCACTCTCTTCAAACCCACCACAATCTCTCCCGCTCCCTTCAAACCCACCACAACCCCATTTCCCACTCCCTTCAAACCCACCCGAATCCCGTCTCCCACTCCCTTCAAACCCACCACAACCCCATTTCCCACTCCCTTCAAACCCACCCGAATCCCGTCTCCCACTCCCTTCAAACCCACCACAATGCCTCCTGTTCCCTTCAAACCCACCACAACCCCATTTCCCACTCCCTTCAAACCCACCCGAATCCCGTCTCCCACTCCCTTCAAACCCACCACAATGTCTCCCGCTCCCTTCAAACCCACCACAACCCCATTTCCCACTCCCTTCAAACCCACCCGGATCCCGTCTCCCGCTCCCTTCAAACCCACCACAACCCCATTTCCCACTCCCTTCAAACCCACCCGAATCCCGTCTCCCACTCCCTTCAAACCCACCACAACCCCATTTCCCACTCCCTTCAAACCCACCCATCCCTTCAACCCACCACAATGCCTCCTGTTCCCTTCGAACCCACCACAACCCCATTTCCCACTCCCTTCAAACCCACCCGAATCCCGTCTCCCACTCCCTTCAAACCCACCACAATGTCTCCCGCTCCCTTCAAACCCACCACAACCCCATTTCCCACTCCCTTCAAACCCACCCGAATCCCGTCTCCCACTCCCTTCAAACCCACCACAACCCCATTTCCCACTCCCTTCAAACTCACCACAACCCCATTTCCCACTCCCTTCAAACCCACCCGAATCCCGTCTCCCACTCCCTTCAAACCCACCGCAACCCCATTTCCCACTCCCTTCAAACCCACCCGGATCCTGTCTCCCGCTCCCTTCAAACCCACCACAACCCCATTTCCCACTCCCTTCAAACCCACCCGAATCCCGTCTCCCACTCTCTTCAAACCCGCCACGTCTCCCGCTCCCTTCAAACCCACCACAACCCCATTTCCCACTCCCTTCAAACCCACCCGAATCCCGTCTCCCACTCCCTTCAAACCCACCACAACCCCATTTCCCACTCCCTTCAAACCCACCCGAATCCCGTCTCCCACTCCCTTCAAACCCACCACAATGCCTCCTGTTCCCTTCAAACCCACCACAACCCATTTCCCACTCCCTTCAAACCCACCCGAATCCCGTCTCCCACTCCCTTCAAACCCACCACAATGTCTCCCGCTCCCTTCAAACCCACCACAACCCCATTTCCCACTCCCTTCAAACCCACCCGGATCCCGTCTCCCGCTCCCTTCAAACCCACCACAACCCTATTTCCCACTCCCTTCAAACCCACCCAAATCCCGTCTCCCATTCCCTTCAAACCCACCACAATGCCTCCCGTTCCCTTCTACCCACCACAACCCCATTTCCCACTCCCTTCAAACCCACCCGAATCCCATCTCCCACTCCCTTCAAACCCACCACAATGTCTCCCGCTCCCTTCAAACCCACCACAACCCCATTTCCCACTCCCTTCAAACCCACCCGAATCCCGTCTCCCACTCCCTTCAAACCCACCACAACCCCATTTCCCACTCCCTTCAAACCCACCCGAATCCCGTCTCCCACTCCCTTCAAACCCACCACAATGTCTCCCGCTCCCTTCAAACCCACCCCAACCCCATTTCCCACTCCCTTCAAACCTATCCGGATCCCGTCTCCCACTCCCTTCAAACCCACCCAGATCTCGTCTCCCACTCCCTTCAAACCCACCACAATGTCTCCCGCTCCCTTCAAACCCACCACAACCCCATTTCCCACTCCCTTCAAACCCACCCGAATCCCATCTCCCACTCCCTTCAAACCCACCGCAACCCCATTTCCCACTCCCTTCAAACCCACCCGGATCCCGTCTCCCGCTCCCTTCAAACCCACCACAACCCCATTTCCCACTCTCTTCAAACCCACCCGAATCCCGTCTCCCACTCCCTTCAAACCCACCACAATGTCTCCCGCTCCCTTCAAACCCACCACAACCCCATTTCCCACTCCCTTCAAACCCACCCGAATCCCGTCTCCCACTCCCTTCAAACCCACCGCAACCCCATTTCCCACTCCCTTCAAACCCACCCGGATCCTGTCTTCCGCTCCCTTCAAACCCACCACAACCCCATTTCCCACTCCCTTCAAACCCACCCGAATCCCGTCTCCCACTCTCTTCAAACCCGCCACGTCTCCCGCTCCCTTCAAACCCACCACAACCCCATTTCCCACTCCCTTCAAACCCACCCGAATCCCGTCTCCCACTCCCTTCAAACCCACCACAACCCCATTTCCCACTCCCTTCAAACCCACCCAAATCCCATCTCCCACTCCCTTCAGACCCACCACAATGCCTCCTGTTCCCTTCGAACCCACCACAACCCCATTTCCCACTCCCTTCAAACCCACCCGAATCCCGTCTCCCACTCCCTTCAAACCCACCACAATGTCTCCCGCTCCCTTCAAACCCACCACAACCCCATTTCCCACTCCCTTCAAACCCACCCGAATCCCGTCTCCCACTCCCTTCAAACTCACCACAACCCCATTTCCCACTCCCTTCAAACCCACCCGAATCCCGTCTCCCACTCCCTTCAAACCCACCACAATGTCTCCCGCTCCCTTCAAACTCACCACAACCCCATTTCCCACTCCCTTCAAACCTATCCGGATCCCGTCTCCCACTCCCTTCAAACCCACCACAACCCCATTTCCCACTCCCTTCAAACCCACCCGGATCTCATCTCCCACTCCCTTCAAACCCACCACAATGTGTCCCACTCCCTTCAAACCCACCCAGATCCCGTCTCCCACTCCCTTCAAACCCACCCACATCCCGTCTCCCACTCCCTTCAAACCCACCCGGATCCCATCTCCCACTCCCTTCAAACCCACTGCAACCCCATTTCCCACTCCCTTCAAACCCACCAGAACGTCTCCCACTCACTTTAAACTTCCCAGAACTTTTCCCACTCGCTTCAATCTCACTGGAACATCTCCCGGTCCCTTCACACTCACTGGGAAACCATCTCCCACTCCTTTCAAATCCACTGGAATGTCTCCCACTCCCTACAATCTCACCGGGAATCTGTATCCTTCTCCCTTGATACCAAGCAGAACATCTCAAACTCCCTTCAAATCCTCCGGGAATCTGCCTCCCACTCCCTTCAAACCCACAAGGAACGCAGCTCCCATTCCCTTCAAACACATCGGGAGCCCGTCACCCACTCTTTTCAAACTCACTAGGAAACTGTTTCCCGCTTCCATCAAACATACCCGAACGTCTCTCACTCCCTTCAAACCCACCAGGAAACTGTCTCCCGCCCCCTTAAAACACACCCAGACCCCATCTCCAGCTCCCTTCAAACCCACCACAACCCCATTTCCCACTCCCTTCAAACCCACCCAAATCCCATCTCCCACTCCCTTCAGACCCACCACAATGCCTCCTGTTCCCTTCAAACCCACCACAACCCATTTCCCACTCCCTTCAAACCCACCCGAATCCCGTCTCCCACTCCCTTCAAACCCACCACAATGTCTCCCGCTCCCTTCAAACCCACCACAACCCCATTTCCCACTCCCTTCAAACCCACCCGAATCCCGTCTCCCACTCCCTTCAAACCCACCACAACCCCATTTCCCACTCCCTTCAAACCCACCCGGATCTCATCTCCCACTCCCTTCAAACCCACCACAATGTCTCCCACTCCCTTCAAACCCACCACAACCTCATTTCCCACTCCCTTCAAACCCACCCAGATCCCGTCTCCCACTCCCTTCAAACCCACCCACATCCCGTCTCCCACTCCCTTCAAACCCACCCGGATCCCATCTCCCACTCCCTTCAAACCCACTGCAACCCCATTTCCCACTCCCTTCAAACCCACCAGAACATCTCCCACTCACTTTAAACTTCCCAGAACTTTTCCCACTCGCTTCAATCTCACTGGAACATCTCCCGGTCCCTTCACACTCACTGGGAAACCATCTCCCACTCCTTTCAAATCCACTGGAATGTCTCCCACTCCCTACAATCTCACCGGGAATCTGTATCCTTCTCCCTTGATACCAAGCAGAACATCTCAAACTCCCTTCAAATCCTCCGGGAATCTGCCTCCCACTCCCTTCAAACCCACAAGGAACGCAGCTCCCATTCCCTTCAAACACATCGGGAGCCCGTCACCCACTCTTTTCAAACTCACTAGGAAACTGTTTCCCGCTTCCATCAAACATACCCGAACTTCTCTCACTCCCTTCAAACCCACCAGGAAACTGTCTCCCGCCCCCTTAAAACACACCCAGACCCCATCTCCAGCTCCCTTCAAACCCACCGGAACATCTCTCACTCCCTTCAAACCCACCAGGAAACTGTCTCCCACTCCCTTCAAACCCTCCGGGAACTCATCTCCCAATCCCTTCAAACCCACCGGAATGTCTCCCGCTCCCTTCAAACCCACAGGGACCCCGTCTCACTCTCACTTCAAACCCAGCGTGACCCCTTCTTGAGCTCCGTTCAAAACCTCTGGAAACCTGTCTCCCACTCCCTTCCAACCCACCGGAACGTTTCCCACTCCCTTCAAACTCACTGGGAAACTGCCTGCCGCTCACTTCAAACCCACTGGGAAACCTGTCTCCCACTCCCTCCCAACCCACCGGAACGCTTCCCACTCCCTTCAAACCCACTGGGAAACCCGTCTCCCACTTCCTTCAAACCCACCGGAACGTTTCCCACTCCCTTCAAACCCACTGGGAAACCCATCTCCCACTCCCTCCCAACCCACTGGAACGTTTCCCACTCCATTCAAACCCACTGGGAAACACGTCTCCCACTCCCTTCAAACCCACCGGAATGTTTCCCACTCCATTCAAACCCACTGGGAAACACGTCTCCCACTCCCTTCAAACCCACCGGAACATTTCCCACTCATTTCCAACCCACTGGGAAACCTGTCTCCCACTCCCTCCCAACCCACCGGAACGTTTCCCACTCCCTTCAAACCCACTGGGAAACCCGTCTCCCACTCCCTTCAAACACACTGGAACGTTTCCCACTCCCTTCAAACCCACTGGGAAACTGCCTGCCCCTCACTTCAAACCCACTGGAAAACCCATATCCCACTCCCTCCCAACCCACCGGAACATTTCCCACTCCCTTCAAACCCACTGGGAAACCCGTCTCCCACTCCCTCCCAACCCACCGGAACATTTCCCACTCACGTGAAACCCACTGGGAAACCCGTCTCCCACTCCCTCCCAACCCACCGGAACATTTCCCACTCACGTGAAACCCACTGGGAAACCCGTCTCCCACTCCCATCAAACCCACTGGGAAACCCGTCTCCCACTCCCTTCAAATCCTCCTGGATCTCATAGAAACACAGACACACAGAAAACCTACAGCAAAATACAGGCCCTTCGGCCCACAATTCTGTGCCAAACATGTCCTTACTTTAGAAATTACCTCAGGTTACCCACAGCTCTCTAGTTTTCTAAGCTCCTCTCACTCACCCTTCAAACCCACCAGGACCCACCTCTCGCTTCCTTCAAACCCACCGGAACATTTCCTGTTCCTTTCAAACCCACCGGAACATTTCCTGTTTCCTTCAAACCCACCGGAACATTTCCCGTTCCTTTCAAACCCACCGGAACATTTCCTGTTCCTTTCAAACCCACCGGAACATTTCCCGTTCCTTTCAAACCCACCGGAACATTTCCCGTTCCTTTCAAACCCACCGGAACATTTCCTGTTTCCTTCAAACCCACCGGAACATTTCCCGTTTCCTTCAAACCCACCGGAACATTTCCCGTTCCTTTCAAACCCACCGGAACATTTCCCGTTCCTTTCAAACCCACCGGAACATTTCCTGTTCCTTTCAAACCCACCGGAACATTTCCTGTTCCTTTCAAACCCACCGGAACATTTCCCGTTTCCTTCAAACCCACCGGAACATTTCCCGTTCCTTTCAAACCCACCGGAACATTTCCCGTTCCTTTCAAACCCACCGGAACATTTCCCGTTCCTTTCAAACCCACCGGAACATTTCCCGTTCCTTTCAAACCCACCGGAACATTTCCCGTTTCCTTCAAACCCACCGGAACATTTCCCGTTTCCTTCAAACCCACCGGAACATTTCCCGTTCCTTTCAAACCCACCGGAACATTTCCCGTTCCTTTCAAACCCACCGGAACATTTCCCGTTCCTTTCAAACCCACCGGAACATTTCCCGTTTCCTTCAAACCCACCGGAACATTTCCCGTTTCCTTCAAACCCACCGGAACATTTCCCGTTCCTTTCAAACCCACCGGAACATTTCCCGTTCCTTTCAAACCCACCGGAACATTTCCCGTTCCCTTCAAACCCACCGGAACATTTCCCGTTCCCTTCAAACCCACCGGAACATTTCCCGTTCCTTTCAAACCCACCGGAACATTTCCCGTTCCCTTCAAACCCACCGGAACATTTCCCGTTCCCTTCAAACCCACCGGAACATTTCCCGTTCCCTTCAAACCCACCGGAACATTTCCCGTTCCTTTCAAACCCACCGGAACATTTCCCGTTCCCTTCAAACCCACCGGAACATTTCCCGTTCCCTTCAAACCCACCGGAACATTTCCCGTTCCTTTCAAACCCACCGGAACATTTCCCGTTCCCTTCAAACCCACCGGAACATTTCCCGTTCCCTTCAAACCCACCGGAACATTTCCCGTTCCTTTCAAACCCACCGGAACATTTCCCGTTCCCTTCAAACCCACCGGAACATTTCCCGTTCCCTTCAAACCCACCGGAACATTTCCCGTTCCCTTCAAACCCACCGGAACATTTCCCGTTCCTTTCAAACCCACTGGAACATTTCCTGTTTCCTTCAAACCCACCGGGACCACGTCTCCCACTCCTTTTAAACGCCCAATAAGAACAAGATGACAGGGGGTGTAGGGGTTACAGAGATAGGGAGGGGTTTGAACAGGAGGGGGTGAGTGAGGGGTTACAGAGATAGGGAGGGGGTGAGGGAGGGGTTTGAACAGGAGGGGGGAGTGTAGGGGTTACTGAGATAGGGAGGGGGTGAGGGAGGGGTTTGAACAGGAGGGGGAGTGTCGGGGTTACAGAGATGGGGAGGGGGTGAGGGAGGGGTTTGAACAGGAGGGGGGAGTGTCGGGGTTACAGAGATGGGGAGGGGGTGAGGGAGGGGTTTGAACAGGAGGGGGGAGTGTCGGGGTTACAGAGATGGGGAGGGGGTGAGGGAGGGGTTTGAACAGGAGGGGGTGAGTGAGGGGTTACAGAGATAGGGAGGGGATGAGGGAGGGGTTTGAACAGGAGGGGGGAGTGTAGGGGTTACAGAGATAGGGAGGGGGTGAGGGAGGGGTTTGAACAGGAGGGGGTGAGTGAGGGGTTACAGAGATAGGGAGGGGGTGAGGGATGGTTGGAACAGGAGGGGGGAGTGTCGGGGTTACAGAGATAGGGAGGGGGTGAGGGAGGGGTTTGAACAGGAGGGGGGAGTGTAGGGGTTACAGAGATAGGGAGGGGATGAGGGAGGGGTTTGAACAGGAGGGGGAGTGTAGGGGTTACAGAGATAGGGAAGGGGTGAGGGAGGGGTTTGAACAGGAGGGGGGAGTGTAGGGGTTACAGAGGTATGGAGGGGGTGAGGGAGGGGTTTGAACTGGACGATGGGGAGTGTAGGGGTTACAGAGATAGGGAGGGGGTGAGGGAGGGGTTTGAACAGGAGGGGGAGTGTAGGGGTTACTGAGATAGGGAGGGGGTGAGGGAGGGGTTTGAACAGGAGGGGGAGTGTCAGGGTTACAGAGATGGGGAGGGGGTGAGGGAGGGGTTTGAACAGGAGGGGGGAGTGTCGGGGTTACAGAGATGGGGAGGGGGTGAGGGAGGGGTTTGAACAGGAGGGGGTGAGTGAGGGGTTACAGAGATAGGGAGGGGATGAGGGAGGGGTTTGAACAGGAGGGGGGAGTGTAGGGGTTACAGAGATAGGGAGGGGGTGAGGGAGGGGTTTGAACAGGAGGGGGTGAGTGAGGGGTTACAGAGATAGGGAGGGGGTGAGGGATGGTTGGAACAGGAGGGGGGAGTGTCGGGGTTACAGAGATAGGGAGGGGGTGAGGAAGGGGTTTGAACAGGAGGGGGGAGTGTAGGGGTTACAGAGATAGGGAGGGGATGAGGGAGGGGTTTGAACAGGAGGGGGAGTGTAGGGGTTACAGAGATAGGGAAGGGGTGAGGGAGGGGTTTGAACAGGAGGGGGGAGTGTAGGGGTTACAGAGATATGGAGGGGGTGAGGGAGGGGTTTGAACTGGACGATGGGGAGTGTAGGGGTTACAGAGATAGGGACAAGGGGAGATGCAGACATCATGACAAGTTGAAACGCTGAGAGTTTATTCAATTTGCACAACCTCATTCTACAATCCAACTGGTTTATATACAGAGTGCAACCCAACCCAGACAGAGAAATCCCAGAAACGCAGTGGAAAAAATACAGACACGGACAGGGTGGCGCTCAGACCCTGGGGAGACTCGGCTCCACCCTCAACGGGGTAAGGGGGGGAGGCACAACAGGCAAATTGGGGGAGGAGGGAGGATTGGGTGAGGGAACAGAGGAGAGGATAGGGAGTGAAGGGCGGGAGAGGACAAGGGGAGATGTGGGTGGGGCAGGAACAATTAATGCCCACAAAGATGCCCTCAGTCCCTTGGCACAGGGAGATTCCAAAGTCCCACCCACAAGCGAGAGAGACACTTACATCTTCACCAGCAAACCCAGGAATTATCTCTACACACCCACCCCCCCACCCCCGTCTCTGCCCCACCCCATGGAGATCTCTCCAAAGAGATCCCGTCTCCCGTCGTCAAGATCCTCTATGCCGGCAGACTCAACTTCTTCCCTTGGAGTACTGCAAAGGAGGAGAGGAGAGGAGGGGTGGGGAAGAGGGGTGCGGGACGGAAGGAGGGGAGGGGGAGGGAAGAGGGAGAGGGGAGGGGGAGGGAAAAAGAGGAAGGAAGAAGGGGAGGGAAGGGGGTGAAAGAGGAGAGGGGAGAAGGGGGAGAGGGGGAGAGAGAAGGGGGAGGGAGAAGGGGGAGAGGGGGGGGAGGGGGGAGAGAGGGGGGAGAGAGGGGGGAGAGAGGGGGGAGAGAGGGGGGAGAGAGGGGGGAGAGAGGGGGGAGAGAGGGGAGAAGAGGGGGGGAGATGGAAATGAGACGTCAGTGTTTAGCTGAGTGATCTGTGCCTTTGTGATAGGAACCCTCCAAACCCATTCGAGAGAATCCGAAATCAGAGTCTCGTTGCAGAGCAATGGAGAGATCTCCTCCCAGAGTTTGAGGGAGAGATGAAGCAAGGGAAGTAGTGTTGGAGTACAGCATAAGGGGAGGCTCCCAATTGTGAACAATCTCTCATTTGAAGGGCTCCCCGTTGAGGGAAGTGCCCCAGTGGGAGAGATCCCTCACCATGAGAGATCCCTCACCCAGGGAGGTCCCTCACCAGGAGAGATACCTCACCCAGGGAGGTCCCTCACCAGGAGAGATCCCTCACCCAGGGAGGTCCCCCACTGTGAGAAATCCCTCACCCGGGCAGGTCCCCCACTGGGAGAGATCCCTCACCCGGCCAGGTCCCCCACTGTGAGAGATCCCTCACCCAGGCAGGTCCTCCACTGGGAGAGATCCCTCACCCGGCCAGGTCCCCCACTGTGAGAGATCCCTCACCCAGGAAGGTCCCCCACTGGGAGAGATCCCTCATCCCGTGAGCTCCTGAACTGCAGCTGATCCATTGCTCCACAAGTTCTCCCAATGCACGAGGTCCCCCACTGTGAGAGATCCCTCACCTCAAAACCTGGCCCATCATGGGAAATTCCTTGCTACAAGAGCTCCCCCAGCACAGGAGCTCCCTCATACCACAAGCTGGCCCACAGTGGGAGATCCCTCATTGCATGAACTCCCCCGCACAAGAGATTCCTTACACCACAGCGCAAGAGACCGATCTCCCCGCGAGCTGCCCCTCACCCACGGACTGACCCCTCACCCGCGAGACCCCTCACCCGCAGGCTGACCTCTCACCCATGGATTGATCCCTCACCCGCGGGCTGACCCCTCACTCTCGGGCTGACCTCTCACCCACGGGCAGACCCCTCACCCACTAGGCGGGACTCCTCACCCGTGGGACCCCTCACCCACGGGCTGACCCCTCATCCGCGGGACCCCTCACCCACGGACTGACCCCTCACCCACGGGACCCCTCACCCGCGGGCTGACCTCTCACCCGCGGGCTGACCTCTCACCCACGGGCTGACCCATCACCCACGGACTGACCCCTCACCCACTAGGCGGGACCTACCTTTGGTGATGTACAAGTAAAAGAAGTCACAGTAGAGGACGGTCTGGACGATGCCGGCAACGATGACGATCAGGTCAAAGAAGGCCTCAGAGTAGAAGCGCCATATCCAGTTGAGGAGGTAGAGACCACGATACAGGCCCAAGGCGAAGAGGTAGTGGCTGGTGATGGTCTCCGCCTCGCCCGTCTTACTCACCATGAACAGCTGCGGCAAGATGGCCACCGACTCCAGGTAGATCGAGAAGGTCCACATGATCTGCCAAGGCCAGGGGGGGACAGGTCAACATCTGGGGAGCCGAGAGGGACAACCCCTGCAGAATGGAGAAGGGAAGCATCTGGCAATGGGGAGTATCGACATCTGGGTAGCGGAGAGGGGAAACGTCCGGGGAATGAAGAGCCACAGCGTCCTCAGGACTGTACCTGGGGGTTGGTGGGTGACTGTACCTGGGGGTTGGAGGGTGACAGCATCCAGGGTTTGGAGGGTGACAGCGTCCGGGGGTTGGAAGGTGACTGT
This sequence comes from Mobula hypostoma, assembly GCF_963921235.1. Classification (NCBI taxonomy): domain Eukaryota; kingdom Metazoa; phylum Chordata; class Chondrichthyes; order Myliobatiformes; family Myliobatidae; genus Mobula; species Mobula hypostoma. Next base: position 34,779,271 of record NC_086124.1, read on the forward strand.
ACCTGGAGGTTGGAGGGTGACAGTGTCCGGGGGTTGGTGGGCAACTGTACCTGGGAGTAGGTGGGCGACTGTACCTGGGGGTTGGTGGGCGACTGTACCTGGGGGTTGGTGGGTGACAGTGTCCGGGGGTTGGTGGACAACTGTACCTGGGAGTAGGTGGGCGACTGTACCTGGGGGTTGGTGGGTGACTGTCCAGGGGTTGGTGGGTGACTGTACCTGGGAGTTGGTGGGCGACTGTACCTGGGGGTTGGAGGGTGACAGCCTCCGGGGGTTGGTGGGCGACTGTACCTGGGGGTTGGTGGGTGACAGTGTCCGGGGGTTGGTGGACAACTGTACCCGGGGGTTGGAGGGTGACTGTACCTGGGGGTTCGTGGGCAACTGCACCTGGGGATTGGAGGGTGACAGCGTCCGGGGGTTGGAGGGTGACAGCGTCTGGGGGTTGGAGAGTGACTGTACCTGGGGGTTGGAGGGTGACAGCGTCCAGGGGTTGGAAGGTGACTGTACCTGGGGGTTGGAGGGTGACAGCATCCAGGGGTTGGAAGGTGACTGTACCTGGGGGTTGGAGGGTGACAGCGTCCAGGGGTTGGTGGGTGACTGTACCTGGGAGTTGGTGGGTGACTGTACCTGGGGGTTGGAGGGTGACAGCGTCCGGGGGTTGGTGGACAACTGTACCTGGGGGTTGGAGAGTGACTGTACCTGGGGGTTCGTGGGCCACTGTACCTGGGGATTGGAGGGTAACAGCGTCCGGGGGTTGGAGGGTAACAGCGTCCGGGGATTGGAGGGTGAGAGCGTCCGGGGGTTGGAGGGTGATAGCGTCCGGGGGTTGGAGGGTGACAGCGTCTGGGGGTTGGTGGGTGACAGTGTCCAGGGGTTGGTGGGCAACTGTACCTGGGGGGTGGAGCGTGACTGGCCCTGGGTGTTGGTGGGCGACTGTACCTGGGGGTTGGAGGGTGACAGTGTCCGGGGGTTGGTGGGCGACTGTACCTGGGGGTTGGTGGATGACAGTGTCCAGGGGTTGGTAGGCGACTGTACGTGGGGGTTGGTGGGTGACAGTGTCCAGGGGTTGGTGGTCAACTGTACCTGGGGGTTGGTGGTTGATCGTACCTGGGAGTTGGTGGGCGACTGTACCTGGGGGTTGGAGGGTGACAGCGTCCGGGGGTTGGAGGGTGACTGTACCTGGGGGTTGGAGGGTGACAGCGTCCGGGGGTTGAAGGGTGACTGTACCTGGGGGTTGGAGGGTGACTGTACCTAGGAGTTGGAGGGTGACAGCGTTCGGGGGTTGGAAGGTGACTGTGCCTGGGGGTTGGAGGGTGACAGCGCCCGGGGGTTGGTGGGCGACTGTACCTGAGGGTCGGAGGGTGTCTGTACCTGAGGGTCAGAAGGTGACTGTACCTGGGGTTTGGAGGGTGACTCTACCTGAGAGTCGGAGGGTGACTCTACCTGAGGGTCGGAGGGTGACTGTACCTGGGGGTTGGAGGGTGACAGCGTCTGGGTGTTGGAGAGCGACTATACCTGGGGTTTGGAGGGCGACTGTAGCTGGGGGTTGGAGGGTGACAGCGTCTGGGTGTTGGAGAGCGACTGTACCTGGGGTTTGAAGGGCGACTGTACCTGGGGGTTGGAGGGTGACAGTGTCCAGGTGTTTGGTGGGCGACTGTACCTGGGGGTTGGAGGGTGACAGCATCCAGGGGTTGGAAGGTGACTGTACCTGGGGGTTGGAGGGTGACAGTGTCCAGGGGTTGGTGGGTGACTGTACCTGGGAGTTGGTGGGTGACTGTACCTGGGGGTTGGAGGGTGACAGCGTCCGGGGGTTGGTGGACAACTGTACCTGGGGGTTGGAGAGTGACTGTACCTGGGGGTTCGTGGGCGACTGTACCTGGGGATTGGAGGGTAACAGCGTCCGGGGGTTGGAGGGTAACAGCGTCCGGGGATTGGAGGGTGATAGCGTCCGGGGGTTGGAGGGTGATAGCGTCCGGGGGTTGGAGGGTGACAGCGTCTGGGGGTTGGTGGGTGACAGTGTCCAGGGGTTGGTGGGCAACTGTACCTGGGGGTTGGAGAGTGACTGTACCTGGGCGTTGGTGGGCGACTGTACCTGGGGGTTGGAGGGTGACAGTGTCCGGGGGTTGGTGGGCGACTGTACCTGGGGGTTGGTGGATGACAGTGTCCAGGGGTTGGTAGGCGACTGTACGTGGGGGTTGGTGGGTGACAGTGTCCAGGGGTTGGTGGTCAACTGTACCTGGGGGTTGGTGGTTGATCGTACCTGGGAGTTGGTGGGCGACTGTACCTGGGGGTTGGAGGGTGACAGCGTCCGGGGGTTGGAGGGTGACTGTACCTGGGGGTTGGAGGGTGACAGCGTCCGGGGGTTGAAGGGTGACTGTACCTGGGGGTTGGAGGGTGACTGTACCTAGGAGTTGGAGGGTGACAGCGTTCGGGGGTTGGAAGGTGACTGTGCCTGGGGGTTGGAGGGTGACAGCGCCCGGGGGTTGGTGGGCGACTGTACCTGAGGGTCGGAGGGTGTCTGTACCTGAGGGTCAGAAGGTGACTGTACCTGGGGTTTGGAGGGTGACTCTACCTGAGAGTCGGAGGGTGACTCTACCTGAGGGTCGGAGGGTGACTGTACCTGGGGGTTGGAGGGTGACAGCGTCTGGGTGTTGGAGAGCGACTATACCTGGGGTTTGGAGGGCGACTGTAGCTGGGGGTTGGAGGGTGACAGCGTCTGGGTGTTGGAGAGCGACTGTACCTGGGGTTTGAAGGGCGACTGTACCTGGGGGTTGGAGGGTGACAGTGTCCAGGTGTTTGGTGGGCGACTGTACCTGGGGTTTGGAGGGCGACTGTAGCTGGGGGTTGGGGGGTGACTCTACCTGAGGTTCGGAGCTTGACTGTACCTGAGGGTCAGAGGGCGACTGTACCTGGGGTTTGGAGGGTGACTCTACCTGGGGTTTGGAGGGTGACTCTACCTGAGGGTCGGAGGGTGTCTGTACCTGAGGGTTGGAGGGCGACTGTACCTGGGGTTTGGAGGGTGACTCTACCTGAGGGTCGGAGGGTGACTGTACCTGAGGGTCGGAGGGTGTCTGCACCTGAGGGTCAGAAGGTGACTGTACCTGGGGTTTGGAGGGTGACTCTACCTGAGAGTCGGAGGGTGACTCTACCTGAGGGTCGGAGGGTGACTGTACCTGGGGGTTGGAGGGTGACAGCGTCTGAGTGTTGGAGAGCGACTGTACCTGGGGTTTGGAGGGCGACTCTACCTGAGGGTCGGAGGGTGACTGTACCTGAGGGTCGGAGGGTGTCTGTACCTGAGGGTCAGAAGGTGACTGTACCTGGGGTTTGGAGGGTGACTCTACCTGAGAGTCGGAGGGTGACTCTACCTGAGGGTCGGAGGGTGACTCTACCTGAGGGTCGGAGGGTGACTGTACCTGGGGGTTGGAGGGTGACAGCGTCTGAGTGTTGGAGAGCGACTGTACCTGGGGTTTGGAGGGCGACTCTACCTGAGGGTCGGAGGGTGACTGTACCTGGGGGTTGGAGGGTGACAGCGTCTGGGTGTTGGAGAGTGACTATACCTGGGGTTTGGAGGGCGACTGTAGCTGGGGATTGGAGAGTGACAGCGTCTGGGTGTTGGAGAGCGACTGTACCTGGGGTTTGGAGGGCGACTGTACCTGGGGGTTGGAGGGTGACAGCATCTGGGGGCTGGAGATTAACAGTGTCCCCGGGGTGGACAGTGACAACTTCTATTGATAGAGAGCATCAATATCTTACAAACAGAAAGGGGAAACATCTGGAGATGGAGTGCGTCAACATCTGTCAGAGCTGATCACGTCAGCATCTGTCCGGATTCTCCACAGAGCATGGGTTCGGAGGTTAGCACTCAGGTCTAAGAGTATGTACACGTCCCTTAATAGTAAAGCGCTCGTACCTCAAGAGGACTGAAGTCATGGTTGACAAGAAAGGCCAAAATGGCAGTAGGGACCAGCAGAAATTCCACCCGAAACGTGTCATGGTTTCCATCATAAGTGGCTTTAAACTTGGAGTAAATCAACCACACTGTTCCATAGGAGCAGCTGATATAGACAAGCTGAAATAGAAACAGCCCTGGGTCAGACACAGCATCCCTTCACACAGAGTGAAAGTTCCCCCACACCATCCCAGAGCAGCGACTGGCTGAGAGAAGATCATAGCTGGGAGCTTCAAGTCCAAGGACACACACTGCATCGGAAGGACAGTCTGGAAGGATGAGTGGGTGGCGTTGCTTTGTTGGTAAAAATATGAAAGCAAATCTTTGGAAGAAGGAGATATGGGATCAGAAGGTGGATAGAGCTAAGGAACTGAAAGGGTAAAATACCCTGATGGGAATTATATACAGACCCCCACTCAATAGTAAGGATGTGGTCTACAGGTTACTAAGAGAGACAGAAAATGCATGCCAAAAGGGCAATATCACAACAGTCATGGGGGGTTTCAATACGTAGGGAGATTGGGAAAATCAGGTTGGTGCTTGATTCCAAGAGGGGGAGTTTCTAGATTGCCTATGAGATGGCTTTTTAGAGCAGCTTATGGTTGAGCCCACTAGGGGATCAGCTATTCTGGATTGGGAGTTGTGTAATGAACCAAAATTGATCAGAGAGCCTAAAGTAAAAGAACCCTTCGGGGACAATGATTATAACATGATTGAATTCACTCTGAATTTTGAGACGGGGAAGCTAAAGTCAGATATATCAGTATTATAGTGGAGCAAAGAGAATTATAGAGACATGAGAGAGGAGTTGGCCAGAAATGATTGGAAAAGAACACTGGCAGGATGATGACGGTAATGGCTGGAATTTCTGGAAGCAGTTCGGAAAGGACAGAATATATCCCAAAGAGGTTGAAGTATACTAATGGAAAGAAGACATAACCGCAGCTAACGAGCAAAGTCAAAGCCAACATACAAGCCAAAGAGAGGGCATATAATAGAGCAAAAATTAGTGGCAAGTTAGAGGATTTGGGAAGCTTTCAAATACCAACGGAAGGCAACTAAAAAGTTATTAGGAAGTAACCTAGCCAATAATATTAAAGAGAATACCAACAGTTTCTTCAGATACATGAAGTGTAAAGGAGAGGTGAGAGTGGATATCGGTCCACCAGAAAACGATGCTGGAGAGATAGTAATGGGGGCAAGGAAATGGCTGATGAACTAAGTAAGTATTTTGCATTAGTCTTCACGGCAGAAAGCACTTGCAGTGTGGTGGAAGTGTGAAGTGTGTGAAGTTACTATTACTCGGGAGAAGGTTCCTGGGAAACTGAAAGGTCTGAAGGTAGATAAATCAGATGGTGTACACCCCAGAGTTCTGAAAGAGGTGGCTGAAGAGATCCAACAGGCAAAGTAATGAGGATCCAAAAATCATGAGATTCTGGAATAGTTCCAGAAGTCTGAAAAATTGCAAATGTCACTCTATCTTCAAGAAGGGAGAGAAGCAGGAAAAAATGAAATTATACGCCAGTTACTCTACGATTGGGAAGTTGCTGGAGTTGATTATTAAGGATGAGGTCTCAGGGTGCCTGGAGGCCCATGATAAGACAGGCCGTGGTCTGTATGGTTTCCTCAAGGGAATTCAAAGGGAATTCCTCCAGCACGTTCCTCAAGGGAACATCTTGCCTGACAAATCTGTTGGAATTCTTTGAAGAATTAACAAGCAAGATAGACAAAGGAGCATTGGCTGATGTTGTGTACTTGGATTTTCAGAAGGCCTTTGTCGAGGTGCTACACATGAGGCTGCTTAACAAACTACGAGCCAGTGGTATCACAGGAAAGATTCCAGCATGGATAAATCTGTAGCTTGAAAGAGTGGGAATAAAGGGAGCCTTTTCTGGCTGCCCGCCATGTTCCACAGGGCACTGTGATGGGATCCATTACTTAAATGTTACATACCTATGATTTAGATGATGGAATTGATGGCTTTGTTACAAAGTTTGCAGACTATATGAAGATAGTGGAGGGGCAGGAAGTAAAGAGACTAAGGGATTTGAGAGTCCCTAAAGGTTAACTAGCAGTTGGTGGTGAGGAAGGCAAATGCAATGTTAGCAATTATTTCAAGAGATCTAGAATATAAAAGCAAGGATGTAATGTTGAAACTTTATAAAGCACTGGTGAGGCCTCACTTGGAATATTGTGAGCAGGTTTGGGCCCCTTATATTAGAAAGGATGTGCTGACACCGGACAGAGTTCAAAAGATGTTCACAAAAACGATTCCAAGAATCAACGGTTTGTCATATGAAGAACATTTGACGGTGGGGGCGTTGTTGAGCCATGAGCAAGTAGGACGCACCCTCCTGTAGCTCCAGCAGATTTGATGTTAGTCAATTTGAGGTCTAGGGTGGCAAACGAAGGGGAGGTGCTCTTCAATACATACCAGAAGGAGAAAGAGTGAGGAGTACACTACAAAATGCCGAGAAGAGGAAGAGACAAACGGAGAAACAGGCCCAATTGACACCGCGGAGCTCACGAGTGAGGGCCACATGGAGCCACGTCACAGGGTATGGACAACAATGCGGTATTGGTGGCCACAGAGTCGCTACGTGCAGAGCTAACTACGATGAAGTCAGACATCTGTAAGAAAATTGAAGAAAAAGTTGCAGAGGTCGTGGCCTCTTTGAGAAGTGAAATTGCTTCGTTGAAAGCGGAAAATGACGCTGCGATTACCGCATTGAAAGCCCAGCTGAATACACAGGATGAAACTCTGAAAGAGATAGCAGAGTCGGCTAATGGAGCTTCGGACATAGTTGTGGAGCTGGAAAGCGAGGTGAAACGACTTGGTGGGCAAGTTGAACAACTTTCTGAAAAATGCCGGGATTTAGAGGGACGTTCGAAACAACAGAATCTGAGAATTGCGGGCCTACGAGAGGGGAAGGAAAATGGGCAGAAGACAAGAGATTTCGCGGCACAGATGCTAAAAGCTCTAAACTTGGAAGAAGCTCTGGTGATAGACCGAGCATTTAGAGCACTTCAGAAGCTCCAGGGGACGACAAGCCGCCGCGACACCTGATCGTGAGAATCCATTATTGCCATGTATTTGAAGATATAAATGTATTTTACCCAGTCTCGGATTCTTATTCTGCCAAATAAATGAAGAAATTTTAGAGTCGACTTTATCAAAAAAAGATTTAGGAACGAAAATTGGTAATGCCTGAAACACATATAAAAATTTTGGCAAAAAAAACATCTTAACTGCATTAATACGACCAATCAAAGTTAAATATAAAGGAAACCATTTAGATGAAAGTTGAGTAATATGGTCTATTAATGGTAAAAAGTTAGTCTTAAATAAATCTTTATGTTTACAAGTAATTTTAATCCCAAGATATGAAAGGTAATTATTAATCAATTTAAATGGAAATTTATAATATAAGGGAAGATGTTTATTAATCGGAAAAAGTTCACTCTTACTAAGATTTAATTTATAACCTGAGAAAAGACCAAATTGTGCTAATAACTCTAAAACAGCAGGAATAGATCTCTCAGGATTAGAAATATATAAAAGTAAATCATCAGCATAGAGTGATAATTTATGGGACTTTAATCCCCGAGTTATCCCAGTAATATTTGAAGATTCTCGAATAGCAATTGCAAGAGGTTCTAATGCAATATCAAATAATAGGGGACTAAGAGGACAGCCTTGTCGAGTACCACGAAAGAGAGGAAAAAAAGGTGAGTTTAAAGAGTTAGTACGAACCGAGGCTAGAGGGGAGTGATATAACAGTTTAATCCAGGATATAAATTTCAGGCTAAAATTAAACATTTCAAGCACCTTAAATAAATAAGGCCATTCTACTCTATCAAAAGCTTTCTCGGCATCTAAAGAAATAACACACTCAGGAACATTTTGTGAGGGAGTATAAACGATATTTAACAATGTACGAATATTATAAAAAGAGTAACGACCTTTAATAAAACCCGTTTGGTCTTCCGAAATAATAGAAGGAAGTACTTTTTCTAGTCTATTTGCTAATAACTTAGAAAAAACTTTAGAATCAACATTTAATAAAGATATTGGTCTATAAGATGCACATTGAGCAGGGTCTTTATCCTTCTTTAGTATTAAAGAAATTGATGCTCTATTAAAAGATTCCGGAAGTTTACCAAGTTTCAAAGAAGCCTCAAAAACCTTATAGAGCCAAGGAATCAATAAAGAAGCAAAACATTTATAAAATTCAACGGTAAACCCATCAGGGCCAGGAGCTTTCCCCAGATTCACAGAAAAAATAACATTCTTAATCTCATCCATTGTAATGGAAGTATCTAATAAAGAAGACATATCCTGTGAAATCTGAGGAAAGTCTAACTTATCTAAAAAATCATTCATATATTTAGAATCTCGAGGAGACTCTGATTGATATAAAGAAGAATAAAAATCACAAAAGGTTTGATTAATCCCCACATGATCCAATATCAATCGATCATTTTGGTTATAAATCTGATTGATTTGAGATTTAACATAATTAGATTTCAATTGATTAGCCAGCAGCTTGCCAATTTTATCACTGTGAATACATTTACAGAAAGCTAAGAGAGATGGAGGTTTAGCATTACCTAACTTTAGATTTTATTATTGGGCTATTAATATTCGACATATGAAATTTTGGTTACTTGACCGGGATATACTATCTATTCCTAAATGGGTAGCATTGGAATTACAATCTGTTCAGGGTTATACACTTGGTTCTATTTTAGGTTCATCTCTTCCTTTTGATTCGAAACGCCTTAAGCAGGTCTCTAACCCGATCGTTAAATATGCTTTGCGTATTTGGTTTCAATTCAGAAAATTTTTTGATCTTAATCAATTCGGGTTAGCGATTCCTATTTTAGGTAACATATTTTTTCCTCCCTCTTTTACGGATCGCGCTTTTCAAACTTGGAAGACTAAGGGTATTTTACGGTTTTTGGATTTATTTTTAGATGGTTCCCTTATGTCTTTTGAACAATTATCTAATAAATATAACCTATCAAGAATACATTTTTTTAGATATTTACAAGTTAGAAATTTTCTAAGTACTATACTTCCTTCCTTTCCAATGCTTCCTCCTATATATATTTTAGATTTGATAATTAACCTTAATCCATGTCAGAAAGGTGCATCGGCTATGATTTATAATATTATTATGAAACTCAGGAAAGCTCCATTTGATAAGATTAGGGTAGATTGGGAACAGGAATTGGGGCTTACCATTTCTGTGGATGATTGGGGGCAGATTTTACAATTAGTTAATACTTCCTCTATTTGTGCTAAACATTCCCTAATTCAATTTAAAGTGGTGCATAGAGCACATATGTCCAAAGATAAGTTAGCGCGTTTTTACTCGCATATTAATCCTTTCTGTGATAGATGTTCGGGGCAGATAGCCTCTTTAACTCATATGTTTTGGTCTTGCCCTACTTTGGAAACTTTTTGGAGAGATATTTTCAATATTATTTCTAAGGTATTAAATATAGATATCTCTCCTCACCCTATTACTGCTATCTTTGGACTACCTAAAATTTCTAGTAATCTTTCCCCTTCAGCCCGTAGAATGATTGCATTTCTTACTTTAATGGCGAAAAGATGTATTTTACAACATTGGAAAGAGCTTAATGCTCCAACTACCTTTTTTTGGTTTTCTCAGACGATTTTATGTTTGAATCTGGAGAAAATTAGAAGTAACCTTTATGATTCTTCATTTAAATTTGAACAGATTTGGGGACCTTTTATTCGATATTTTCATTTAATGTAATATTTACCCTTCTTGTTTTTTTTTTCACTGTTTTAATGGAGGTCGGGATTGAGGACGTGATTTTAAGTTTAACTCTGTTTGGTTTCAAGTTAGCCCATTGCTTTGCTTTGCTTTTAGTTAGTTGCACGGTGGGTTTTTTTTTGGGGGTTTTTTTTTTCTTTTTTTCCATTGATATATATAAAATCTAGTATACTATTATGTTATTTTGGTTTCTTATGCTTAAATTACATTGTTTGTAGTATTTTCTTTTTGGTATTGTTATCTTTTGGAATTTTATTATACTTTAACATTGTATTAATGTTTATATGGCTTACCTTTTTTGTATACTTACTCAATAAAAAGATTTAAAAAAGAAAAGAAAGAAGATATAATGCAGAAGGCGATAGGTACCAAGAATCTACAATATCAAGGACAAAGGATTCAGATCGTCAGAGACCTTCCATCCACAGTGGCTAAACGACGTGCGGCTTTCACACCGGTCAGGAGGTTGCTGCGGGATAGACCCGGAGTCAAGTTTGGCCTCCTCCATCCCGCGAAGCTACAAGTGACAATTAATGGAACTGAGGCGGTGTTTACAGATCCAGAAGGAGCTCGCTGGTATGCAGAACGTCATTTGGGAAACACTGAGAAATGACTGTGCACAGCGAGAAGAAACCCCTTACAGAATGAAGATGCCCCAAGTAAAACTCTGTGATAGGAAATAGTGAACGTTTGGGACATTAATGAGGCCCTGTCTGTAATCCCTGTAGAAAACAGGGCTCTTTGAGTTATATTTGGATTGTACTATGTCGGATTAAGGCCCTATGAGTGCACACAGAGTAATAAGAGTTTGTCTAAACTGGTGTTGTATGAGGAGTATGTTGTTAATGGTGCTAGACTTTCTGGTGCTAGACTAAGTTATAGCTTTGAGAATCACACTTACTTTAACATCTCGATAATCTCTGTTTGCTAGTTTTTCTCAGTTTTTTCATTCCAATGCCAGATTTGTCTCTGTGACCATCTATATAACTGGGGAGCTGCTAAATTGCTTCAGAGAAGTGTTAGAGATCGAGAAGTTATTCCTAGAGTTTTGACTAGGTGTATTTGTGTATGGAGATATGGTTTTTTTGTTGGTTATTTCGAGCTTTCAAGGGTGATGGGGGTTGTGGGGGGAGGGAGGGTCAGGGGTAAGGGAGTGCTGTTTAGGATCCATTCAATTCTAATGACCAACAGATTTACAAGGTCCAGAACAGATCAAAAACATTATCATACAGATGTTAAATACCGAGATGGTAGGAGGTCAGGGAACAAGAAATTGCATTATTTTTTGTCCTGGAACGTAAATGGGATTATTGCCCGGTGAAAAGGGGTAAAGTTCTGTCTCACCTAAAGTCGCTACAGGCCAATGTGATCTTCTTGCAGGAAACACATCTGAAGAATGAAGCTCACTGTAAAATTAGGGGCAAGTGGATAGGCCTCAAAGTTTCCAATGAAATCTAGGGGTGTGGCAATAATAATTCGCAGAAACGTTCCATTTCGTCACCTAACAACAATAGCGGACGAGGATGGGAGATATGTTATAGTTACTGGGGAAATACAATCTACGCCAGTTACCTTACTGAATATCTACGGACCAGACTGGGATGACCCAGAATTTTTTAGACGAGTTCTATGATTGATACCAGAAGTCTCCAGCACTAACCTGATTATTGGAGGGGATTTTAATTTTGTTCTGGATACATATTTAGACAGATCTTCCAATCAGAGTGCATTACCAAGTAACCTGCTGAGAACATATATAGACAATATGAATCTGTGTGAGATATGGAGACTATTCAACCCTACAGGGCGAGAGTATTCATTCCACTCTAGAGCTCATAATGTATATACTAGGATTGACTATTTCCTCCTTGATAGCAAAATATTGCCACAAGTCGATAAGATATCATAATATTGTCATCTCAGACCACAGCCGTTACTTTCTCACTGGAGCTGGGTGAATCAACGCAAATACATAGAAATTGGAGGTTTAATCCTCAAACCCAAAACGTTGTGAGTATTTAGAATCGCAAATTTTATTGTTTTTTGAGACAACTGATAATAGTGAAACACCCCCAGGACGACTATGGGAAACATTTAAAGCTTATGTTAGAGGATGTATAATTTCTTTTCAGTCTTCCCTAAAGAAACGTAGTAGAGCAGAACAAATAGAACTAGAAGAACAAATATGTAAACTAGGCACGGAGAATGCATGACAACCATCCGCTGAAAAATACAACAGAATTTCAGCATTAAAATACAAACTTAACCAAATACTCTCAGAAAGGATTGCAGAGCCTTCATGTTTACAAAACAGAATTTCTTTGAATTTGGTGATAGACCGCACAAATTGCTGGCAAGACAGCTACGCAAATTGGAAAGTGATTGGGCCATTCATAAAACTAAACCAGACTCGGGCACTCCGCTGATGTCACACAAAGACATTTATCAAAGATTCCGTCAGTATTATGAAAAATTATATGCATCTCAATCTGATGTACCGACGGGGAGCGCGCACACATTTCTGGACACTTGTAGGCTACCTTCACTCAATCTGACGGGAGTGTCAGGCTTTGGAAGCAGAGTTACAAATGACAAAATAGTAAGGACAATAAGATCCCTGAAAAATGGCAAGAGTCCAGGTTCGGATGGAATGGGTAATGAGTTTTATAAGAAGTTTAGTGACTTATTAGCACCTTGTATGGTAAGGATGTATAGAAAGTCGTTTGAAACTGGCAGGTTACCCCAAACCCTGAACAAGGCCATTATCACGCTTATTCCAAAGAAGGACAAAGACCCAGAGGAGGTAGGATCTTGTAGGCCGATTTCACTGCTAAATTCGGATCAGAAAATTTTGGCTAAAACGCTGGCAAGAAGACTCAGTCAGCAGATAAATAAACTGCTGCACTCAGATCAAACAGGGTTTAACCTTAAAAGGAATTCTTTCCATAACATCAGGCACCTTCTTAATATAATGCATTCTCCAAGACATCGTAAGGAAGACCTTATAATATTAAGTTTAGATGCTGAGAAAGCATTCGACCAAGTGGAATGGCAATATCTCCACGAGGTTTCGAAAAAATTTGGAATGGGAGACAAATTTATAACTTGGATTAAGCTACTGTACAGTAACCCTAGTGCTAAAATACTAACTAATCAGACCCTCTCGGAACCATTCAGTTTGCACAGGGGCACAAGACAGGGCTGTGCATTAAGCTCCTTATTGTTTGAATTGGCCCTGGAACCACTGGCGGAGACTATACGTTCTCACCTCGACATTTATTGGTACATTACAGAATGTACTAACAACAAAATTTTCCTTTATGCGGATGACGTTTTGTTGTTTGTAACGAAACCATATATTACTATTCCAATTTTGCTGGAAATAGTCAATTTATTTGGCACTTTCTCGGGGTAAAAGATTAATTGGGGGAAAAGTGAATTATTCCCAGTCCAAGTAGAAGAACAGGAACACTCACCACAAGCTGGAGGAACTCAGCAGGTCGGGCAGCATCCGTGGAAAAGATCGGTCCTGACAAAGGGTTCCGGCCCGAAACATCGACCGATCTTTTCCACGGATGCTGCCCGACCTGCTGAGTTCCTCCAGCTTGTGGTGAGTGTTGCTTTGGCCCCAGCATCTGCAGAGTATTTTGTGCAGAAGAACAGGAGGGGCTTAAACAATTTCCATTCAAAATAACTCTTCAGAGGTTTACTTACCTTGGAATTGCAATAACCAAAAAGTATAGTTCTCTATTTGAAGCAAATTTTATCCTTCTAATTGGAAAGATTAAAAAGAAAATAGAATTTTGGTAGACAATCCCAATTTCTTTAGTGGGTAGAATACATGCAGTCAAGATGATCTTTCTTCCCCAACTGCTCTATTTCAGAACCTGCCCGTATATCTTACCAAAACCTTTTTTGAAGGATTAGATTCGATAACTCTTACCTTTTTAATGGAATTATAAAGCCCATCGAATTAGGAAAGAACATCTCTGCAAGAATAAGACTAGAGGGGGGCTGGCACTACAGTACCCAACTTTATTTTTTATCACTGGGCTGCTAACATTAGCCATATAGCATACTGGATAGATGACACAGTTGTACTTCCCGGATGGTTGGAGATGGGGCGTGAGGATTGCCTACCATATTCCATGGGGGCAATCACTATGTCCCCTATTCGGTTAAATAAAGCCTGTTATAGAGGCAATCCCATTATCCATGGGACCATACAGATGTGGAGACAAATGGGGAAGCATTTGAAACTCAGAACATTATCTTTCCTTGTACCTATATCAGCAAACCCCTCTTTTATTCCCTCATGTATAGATGGGGCCTTTGATGCATGGCGAGAATTAGGGATACACAGCGTTGGAGACTTATACATACAAGGGATTTTTGCATCATTTCCGCAGCTCCAGGACAAATTCGGATTGCAAAAGAGTCATTTTTTTCAGGTACCTCCAGCTAAGACAATATATAAGATCACATCTTTCTGGTTTTGAGACAGCAGAACCTGATAAATTAGATAATCATTTAAGATCATGTTTAGGGACAGAACACATCATCGCCTATCTGTATGATGCCAAACAAAACAAGTGTCATACAACAATGGATAATATTAAAACAGAGTGGGAAAAGGACTTGGGTACAGAGATAGAGGAGGTTATATGGAATGAGGCTTTGGACTATGTTAACTCCTGTTCCATCAATGCCAGGCATTGTTTAATACAGTTTAAAATCCTACACAGACTACATTACTCAAAAGTAAGGATTCATAAAATATTCCCAGCGGTGTCCCCAATGTGCGAGAAATGCAAGTCCCGGGATACAAGAGTATTGGAAGCAAATATCTGAGGTCCTATCGAAGGTACTAAAGGTTCAGATAATACCAGACCCCATTTTAGTAATTTTTGGAACTTCTGCGAGGTCAAATAAATGCCAGGCTAACCAGCAACAACTCCTGACCTAAGGCATACTTAATGGAAAGAATGGAAGGGCAGTGGACAAATCCACACAACTTGAGCCGTCTTTCAATGACACCCACAATCCCATTCAGGGATGCAAGCAGGAGGTATCTGTATGGGCTGCTGCTCCACACCCTCCACTTCCTAGCCCTTGTCCACGGTCCCGACACGCCATGGCGGTCGGTCTTTCCACCTGGAGGTGAGGGGGTCCCCAATGGACTTTCCCATCGAGGCAGGGTGGTGGTCATAAACCAGCTGGTGGCCTCCATGTTGTGGTACCGGATGGTCACCTTGGCCCCTCCTGCCCCTTTTGTCGTGAGAATGCAGAGGAAGCTAGTGGACGACTTCTGGGGTAACAGGAAACACTGGGTCTCTGCAGCGGTTCTGAGTCTCCCAGAAGGAGAGGGCGGACAGTCGCTGGTGTGTGTACGTACGCGACTGGCGGCTCTCCGCCTCAGGACTCTGCAGAAATTCCTGTACGCCGAGCACCCTCCCAGGTGGCACGTGTTGGCGACTTTCTTCCTCCGGAGGGGCTGCTGTCTTGCCGAAGATTTTCAGCTACCGCCGGCGGGTGTCAGCAGTGCTGCCAGGCTTCTATCAAGACCTACTGAGAGTCTGGAACATGGCTGCCTCAGGCCAGGAATCCCCTCCTCTGGCAGAGCGCGGGGTCCTGGCCGACCCTTGCCCTGTCTCAACGGATGTCGGTATGGCTCAGGTGTGTGGATCGACTCAGGCTGAGCCGCTCGTCGGGCCCAGGCTCCGCAGCCTTACCCGGGAGCCGAATCCGCACAACTTGAGCCGTCTTTCATCAACACCCACTATCCCATTCAGGGATGCAAGCAGGAGGTACCTTTATGGGCTGCTGCTCCACACCCTCCACTTCCTAGCCCTTGTCCACCGTCCCGACACGCCATGGTGGTCGGTCTTTCCACCTGGAGGTGAGGGGGTCCCCAATGGAAGTCCCTTTACGAGGGGGTTCTTCCCATGCACCTTGGGGATCTCGACTGGAGGGTGCTGCATAGAGCGGTGCCCTGTAATAAATTCTTTAGTCTGTACACGGATCTCCCAGCCGCTTCTCGCCTATTCATATATGGTCATCCAGTAAGGAGGGGGGCACAGAGGGATGAGGATGTCCTTGTCAACTTGCTCCTGGGGCTGGCGAAAATTGCCATTCATGGCTCCTGGAAAAGGGTGGCAGGAGGTTCTCCCCGGGCTGACTGCCTGGCTATGTTTAGGGGGTGTGTTCGTGCTCGGGTGAATATTGAAAAGGAATATGCGCAGTCCACGGCGACCGTAGAGGTGTTCCGGGACCGTTGGGCTCCGCGGGGTGTAAATGCCATCATTGATGAAGGTGGTAATATATTGGTTTAACATGTATTGTCTGTTTGTAGTGTAGTAAATATGTTAGTCACTGGGTTTGTAAATATTGTATAGCACCGACATTTGTAATAAAGAATTTTGTTAAAAACAAGGGTCAGACACAGAGTGAATCTCCCTCCACACCGTCCCATCACACACTCCCAGGGTCAGACACAGAGTGAATCTCCCTCCACACCGTCCCATCACACACTCCCGGGGTCAGACACAGAGTGAATCTCCCTCCACACCGTCCCATCACACACTCCCGGGGTCAGACACAGAGTGAATCTCCCTCCACACCGTCCCATCACACACTCCTGGGGTCAGACACAGAGTGAATCTCCCTCCACACCGTCCCATCACACACTCCTGGGGTCAGACACAGAGTGAATCTCCCTCCACACCGTCCCATCACACACTCCTGGGGTCAGACACACAGTGAAGCTCCCTCCACACCGTCCCATCACACACTCCTGGGGTCAGACACACAGTGAAGCTCCCTCCACACTGTCCCATCACACACTCCCGGGGTCAGACACAGAGTGAAGCTCCCTCTACACTGTCCCCTCACACACTCCCGGGGTCAGACACAGAGAGGAGCTGTGCTGACTGAGCTGGGAGAAATCGAAGGAAACTACTGGATAAAGTTCGTGGAATACTTTGGAGGTGGCTCTAAAAGTCTCTTGGACAACTGAGTGAGTGACGGCGTTGGTGTGGAAGCTCGGTGTGGAGTTTTGCTACCGGTTTGGACTGGGTTTGTTGGCGGCTGCTTACTGCGCAGCTCCCAGCTGCGGCCGCTGGCAACTCGCCAGTAAGCCGGTTCGCTCCAAAACCGGAGGCAAACGCCGTCGTTTTTCCCCCATTGACATCGGGGCAACGTTCCTCCTCCATTGTTTTCCTGATTTTTCGTCCGGTGTCGGTGCCGGTGCCGGAGCATCTGGAAGGACGTTTCGGCCTCTCCCGGCCTGGGTCTCTGCAAGTCCGACGGAGCCTTTCCTGGCGCCGAGCCAGCGAGGAACTGTCGACTGCAAACTTTCCCGGTCAGTTACTCGTTTCGCTCCAGGACTTCTAATCGACAGCGCTGTAGGATTCTCGGACTGGAAAGAGCGCCAGCATGCCGGACCGGTCTCCAGGGAGTCGCGGGCCTTCGGGGAGTTACGCAAGGGCGGCTGCCTCCCCGGCCTCGGACAACGCCCTGTTTCGGTCGGTGAAGGTGGAACGTGGGGTGCAATGTATTTTGCGCCCTGGAATGACACTAGAAAAGTGTACGGAGGCAATGGAGGACCTTGTGGGGAAAGGTGGTATTCTGGCCACCGAGAAGGAGTTCGGAAAGGCGGTGTTCTATCTGGTGAATGAAGAGCTAGTGCACCGGGCCCTAAGCAGGGGAGTCACGGTGGACAACATCTTTTTACCTATGGAGCTGGTGACGGCCCCCACGCAACGTATCGTGCTTGGGCATGTTAAGCCTTTCATTCCAAATGAGGACTTGCTTCCCCCACTGGCCCGTTTAGGGCAAGTAAGGTCGGAGATCACTGCCATCCGACACAAATTTAAGAGACGCACCCTCCGCACCGTAATCTCTTTCCGGCGTCAGGTTTTCATGCAGCTGGAAAGGGAGGACGATGTTGAGGGCCGCTTTACTGTCCGGCACGAGGGAGTAGATTATCAGGTGTACTGGAGCTCCGAGCGCCCACGGTGCCATGCGTGCAGGGAGGTGGCGCACTTTCGGAGGGACTGTCCTGCCGCCCGGAACCCGAGGGAGCCCACTTCGGGCACCAGTGCCGCAGCTACCTCTGCCCCTGACCCTACTCCTGCGCGTGCGCCTGCACCTGCATCTGACCCTGCCCCCGCCCGTGATCCTGCCCCAGCCCCTCACCCTGCCCCTACCCCTACCCCTGTCCCTACTTCTACGGTTGGGTCGGTCCCTGCTCCTCTCCCTGTAGTTCAGGTGGGGGACGGGGTGGAGTCTGTGCGGAGTAAGAAGGCAAAGGGGAAATCCAAACATAGTAAGAAGCGGGTCTTTGAGGCCGCAGAGCTCACACCCGTTTCGTCTGAAGTGGAGCGTGGGGCTCGGGGAGGTGCGCAAGCAGACGGGGCGATGGAAACAGAAGGCGCCGCCCCATCGGTGAAGCCTGCACCTGTGTGCTCCTCCAGCGTGAAGAGGAGAAGGGAACGTTCCCGCAAGAGGGCAGGGGATGTAGATGCGGGGGAGTCCCAGGAAGCGGTGGGAATCCGGGTAGGGGTTGGTTCTAAACCTGAGTCCTCAGATGTAGCCACCAGTCCTGGGGTAGATGGTGTTGTTGTGCAAAAAGCTTGTGATAGGCCTGTTTGCACAAATGAGGCAGCCCTGGAGGCCTCCACCCAGGACCTACAAGTCAGCGCCTCTCTGGAGGCCAGTGTACCGAATACTGTAAGAGGAGACGAGGCAAAGCTCTCTCATTCTCAGCACCAGGCGGCTTATGAATCCCTTGGACCAAAGGTGCCGGGTTCCCCTCTATGCCTGCCCCCTAGGGAGGACGATATTCTGTGCACATCGACCCCAGCAATAAATGACTTGCAGGGAGTCCCTGGGGATTGTCTCTCCACTGTCGCAAATGTGGATGAGGCTGATGCGACGGTGGAGAAGGCAGGTAAGAGCGAGGTGCCCGCTGCGCGGTGTGGGTCGCAGGCGCAGCCATCTATTGGAACATGCGGGGAGGCCGATGGGGATTCTGTCTGCAGTGACGGGTTGGAGGGGGACTCTTTCGATAGTGAAACAATGGACATCCTCACCCCTCCTGAGAAATCCCCATTGATACCTGTAGAGGAAATTAAGCATTTCATTCTCACCTCTGAGGGTGCCAAGCACCGGCCTCAGCTAGCCTCGCTTCGCTGGCCCAGCATGCCGAGGCTGGTGAGGTCCCTGCGAGTCATCCTCAGACGAAAGGGAAAGGGAAAGAGGAATGCGGTGGTGGGGAACGACAGACGGCAACTAAAATCTTTCCTGGATGACCTAGTAAGGGACATCAGAGGGAGAAGCAGCCTCGCTCCTACGGGGGATGGTGGGTCACAGGGTGTTGCTGGTACCGCTCGAGCCCGGAAAGCAAAAGGTATCCTTGCTTTCTTTCCGGACAGTGTGGTGGAAGGCGCCTCCGCTCTCACCGAAATGGGCGCAGCTGCTGAGACCTAGTGTGTTCCCGCCATGAAGCTTACCATAGCTAGTCTCAATGTAAACGGCAGCAGGGGTCCTCTTCGCAGGCATAACAATCTCTCAGTCCTCAGGGATGGGCGGTATACGGTGAGTTTCCTGCAGGAAACCCATACCATCCCTGGGGACGAGTCTGCTTGGCTCCTGGAGTGGCAGGGCGGGGTCTACATGAGCCACCTCAGCTCCATTTCTAGCGGGGTGGCGATCCTGTTGGCCCCGACCTTCCAGCCAGTAATTGAAAGAGTCCAAGACGTTGTGCCCGGCCGTCTGCTCCACCTGGTTGTGCGCCTGGATGGCGTACCATTGCATTTTATCAATGTGTACGCTCCCAGGCGCGGTGTGATGCAGACGCGCCTATTCTGTCAGCTGTCCACCCTGCTGAGCTCCATCGATCCTGGGGACTGCGTCATCCTCGGGGGAGATTTCAATTGTACCCTCGAGGCGGAGGACCGTTCGGGCCTCCAACGCGACCCAGCATCGGCAAAAAAGTTAAAGGAGCTAGTCGGCTCCTTTGACTTGGTGGACAGCTGGCGGAATTTTCACCCCAACTCTAGCGCCTTCTCGAGAAGGTCTAGAGAAGGAGGTTCCAGGATAGACCGCATTTACATCTCTCGGGCCTACGCCTCCCGCGTGTCGGCGTCCTCCATGCGGCCAGTGTCGTGCTCGGATCATCACCTTGTGTGGATGGAATTTATTCCACTACACCCTCGGGTGGGATCCGGGTATTGGCATTTTAACAACCGGCTGCTGGAGGACAGCCGTTTCCGGGATTCGTTCCGAGCGTTCTGGGTCTCCTGGAAGGAGAGGCGGAGAGAGTTCTGCTCCCTACGGCTATGGTGGGATGTGGGCAAAGCCCACATCCGGTTTTTATGTCGGGAGTACACTAGGGGGTCGACCAAAGGGCGGGGCTCTGAGATTGAGCGGCTTGAGAGAGCGTTGCTTGACCTGGAGTCCCGCCTCGGTCCGACCACTGGAGACCAGCAGCTGTGGCAGGAATACCAGGAGAAGAAGGACGCACTAAGGGACTTGCAGCTTCAGCAGTCCCGAGGTGCGTACGTGAGGTCACGGATCCAAATGCTGCAGGATTTGGACCGTGGCTCACCCTTCTTCTACTCGTTGGAGAGGTGGCGGGGAGTTCAAAAGCAGCTAGTGGAATTGCTGGCTGCCGATGGCTCCTCCATCACGGACCCTGATGGAATTAACAACGAGGTCCGTTCATTCTATCGGTCCTTATTCTCGCCTGATCCGTCAAATGCGGAGGCGTGCAATGAGGTCTGGAAGGATTTGCCTAAGGTCAGTCCAGAGGATGCAGTGCGTCTGGATGCCCCCCTGACTCGGGAGGAGCTGTCCACTGCCCTTCGGCAACTCCGGAGGGGCAAGTCCCCTGGTTTGGATGGACTGAGTGTTGAGTTTTATCAGGCTTTTTGGGATGTCCTGGGGGATGATTACAGCCTTGTCCTAGGGGAGAGCCTAGCCACCGGAGAAATGCCCCTCTCATGGCGAAGAGCTGTTGTGGTCCTACTGCCCAAGAAGGGAGACCTCCGCCTGCTAAAGAACTGGCGGCCGGTCTCCCTCTTGTGCGCGGACTACAAGATCTTCGCCCGGGCAATGGCCAACCGTCTGGGTTCGGTAATTGGACAGGTGGTCCATCCTGACCAATCTTACACGGTCCCGGGCCGCTCCATCCAGGACAATGTCCACCTAGTACGGGACCTGATCCACCTGCTCCAGGAGACTGGGACCCCGGCGGCGTTTCTTTCTCTTGACCAGGAGAAGGCGTTTGACCGGGTGGACCACAGTTTCCTGCTGGGCACCCTGCAGGCTTTTGGGCTCGGACCACACTTTGTGGCCCGAGTTCGGCTCCTGTACTCTGCCGCAGAGTGCCTAGTTAAGATCAACGGATCACTGACAGGACCTATCCACTTCCGAAGAGGAGTGCGTCAAGGGTGCCCCATGTCCGGTCAACTGTATGCGATCTGTGTCGAGCCATTCCTCGGCCTTCTTCGGCGAAGGCTGACAGGTCTGGTTCTGCGCGAACCGGACATGGGGGTCGTCCTCTCGGCCTACGCCGATGATGTACTCCTCATGATGACAGACCCCTGTGACCTGCAGAGGATGCGCGAGTGCCAAGATGTTTTCTCGGCGGCATCCTCCGCCAGGATCAACTGGGCGAAATGTTCCGGACTCTTAGTAGGCCAGTGGCAGGTGGACTCCCTGCCGGAGGAGATGAGAGCTTTTGAGTGGAGCACCAGACGTCTTCTCTATCTGGGAGTCTACCTGAGTCCTTCTGGGGAGACCTGGCTGGCGAACTGGCAGGACCTGGAGACAAAGGTCATGGGCCGGCTAGGGCGCTGGTCAGGCCTTCTCAGGGTGCTTTCCTATCGAGGCAGGGTGGTGGTCATAAACCAGCTGGTGGCCTCCATGTTGTGGTACCGGATGGTCACCTTGGCCCCCCCTGCCCCTTTTGTTGCGAGAATGCAGAGGAAGCTGGTGGACTTCTTCTGGGGAAACAGGAAACACTGGGTCTCTGCAGCGGTTCTGAGTCTCCCAGTAGGAGAGGGCGGACAGTCGCTGGTGTGTGTACGCACACGACTGGCGGCTCTCCGCCTCAGGACTCTGCAGAGATTCCTGTACGCCGAGCGCCCTCCCAGGTGGCACGTGTTGGCGACTTTCTTCCTCCGGAGGGGCTGCTGCCTTCACGAAGATATGCAGCTACCACCGGCAGGCGTCAGCCGTGCTGCTTTGCAGAGGCTGCCCGGCTTCTATCAGGACCTACTGAGAGTCTGGAACATGGTTGCCTCAGGCCGGGAATCCCCTCCTCTGGCAGAGGGCGGGGTCCTGGCCGACCCTTGTCCTGCCTCAGCGGATGTCGGTGCGGCTCAGGTGTGTGGATCGACTCAAGCTGAGCTGCTCGTCGGGCCCAGGCCCCGCAGCCTTACCCGAGAGACGAATCCACACAACTTGAGCCGTCTTTCATCGACACCCACAATCCCATTCAGGGATGCAGGCAGGAGGTACCTTTATGGGCTGCTGCTCCACACCCTCCACTTCCTCGCCTTTGTCCACCGTCCCGACACGCCATGGCGGTCGGTCTTTCCACCTGGAGGTGAGGGGGGTCCCCAATGGAAGTCCCTTTACAAGGGAGTCCTCCCCATGCACCTTGGGGATCTCGGCTGGAGGGTGCTGCATAAAGCGGTGCCCTGCAATAAGTTCTTCAGTCTGTACACGGATCTCCCAGCCGCGTGTCACTTCTGCGGGCTGGAGGAGACCGTGTACCACATGTACGTGGAGTGTGTGAGGCTGCAGCCCCTTTTCGCGTTTTTGCGTGGGCTGCTTCTCGCCTTCTGGTTGCATTTCAGTCCCACCCTATTTATATATGGTCATCCAGTAAGGAGGGGGGCACAGAGGGATGAGGATGTCCTTGTCAACTTGCTCCTGGGGCTGGCGAAAATTGCCATCCGTGGCTCCTGGAAAAGGGTGGCAGGAGGTTCTCCCCGGGCGGACTGCCTGGCTATGTTTAGGGGGTATGTTCGTGCCCGGGTGAACATTGAAAAGGAATACGCACAGTCCACGGCGACCGTAGAGGTGTTCCGGGACCGTTGGGCTCCGCGGGGTGTAAATGCCATCATTGATGAGGATGGCAATATATTGGTTTAAGATGTATTGTCTGTATGTAGTGTAGTAAATATGTTAGTCACTGGGTTTGTAAATATTGTATAGCACCGACATTTGTAATAAAGAATTTTGTAAAAAAAAAAAAAAGGGGTCAGAGACAGAGTGAATCTCCCTCCACACCGTCCCATCACACACTCCCAGGGTCAGACACAGAGTGAATCTCCCTCCACACCGTCCCATAAAACACTCCCGGGATCAGACACAGACTGAATCTCCCTCCACACCGTCCCATCACACACTCCAGGGGTCAGACACAGAGTGAAGCTCCCTCCACACCATCGCATCACACACTCCCGGGGTCAGACACAGAGTGAATCTCCCTACACACCGTCCCATCACACACTCCCGGGGTCAGACACAGAGTTAATCTCCCTCCACACCGTCCCATCACACACTCCCGGGGTCACACACAAAGTGAATCTCCATCCACACCGCCCCATCACACACTCCCGGGGTCAGACAGAGAGAGAAGCTCCCTCCACACCGTCCCATCACACACTCCCGGGGTCAGAAACACACTGAATCTCCCTCCACACCGTCCCATCACACACTCCCGGGGTCAGACACAGAGTGAATCTCCCTCCACACCGTCCCATCACACACTCCCGGGATCAGACACAGAGTGAATCTCCCTCCACACCGTCCCATCACACACTCCCGGGGTCAAACAGAGAGTGAATCTCCCTCCACACTGTGCCATCACACACTCTCAAGGTCAGACACACAGTGAATCTCCCTCCACACCATCAAATCACACACTCCTGGGGTCAGACACAGAGTGAATCTCCCTCCACACCGTCCCATCACACACTCCCGGGGTCAGACAGAGAGAGAAGCTCCCTCCACACCGTACCATCACACACTCACGGGGTCAGACACAGAGTGAATCTCCCTCCACACCGTCCCATCACACACTCCCGGGGTCAGACAGAGAGAGAAGCTCCCTCCACACCATCCCATCACACACTCCCGGGGTCAGACACAGAGTGAATCTCCCTCCACACCATCCCATCACACACCACAGAGTGAATCTCCCTCCACACCGTCCCAACACACACTCCCGGGGTCAGACACAGAGTGAATCTCCCTCCACACCATCCCATCACATACTCCCGAGGTCAGAGACAGAGTAAATCTCCCTCCACACCATCCCAAAACACACTCCCGGGGTCAGACACAGAGTGAATCTCCCTGCACACCGTCCCATCACACACTCCCGGGGTCAGACACAGAGTGAATCTCCCTCCACACCGTCCCATCACACCCTCCCAGGGTCAGACAGAGAGTGAATCTCCCTCCACACCATCCCATCACACACTCCCGGGGTCAGACACAGAGTGAATCTCCCTCCACACCATCCCATCACACACCACAGAGTGAATCTCCCTCCACACCGTCCCAACACACACTCCCGGGGTCAGACACAGAGTGAAGCTCCCTCCACACCGTCCCATCACACACTCCCAGGATCAGACACAGAGTGAATCTCCCTCCACACCATCCCATCACACACTCCCAGGATCAGACACAGAGTGAATCTCCCTCCACACTGTCCCATCACACACTCCCAGGGTCAGACACAGAGTGAATCTCCCTCCACACCATCCCATTACACACTCCCGGGGTCAGACACAGAGTGAATCTCCCGCCACACCGTCCCATCACACACTCCCGGGGTCAGACAGAGAGAGAAGCTCCCTCCACACCGTCCCATCACACACTCCCGGGGTCAGACAGAGAGAGAAGCTCCCTCCACACCGTCCCATCACACACTCCCTGGGTCAGACACAGAGTGAATCTCCCTCCACACCGTCCCATCACACACACCCGGGGTCAGACAGCGAGAGAAGCTCCCTCCACACCATCCCATCACACACTCCCGGGGTCAGACACAGAGTGAAGCTCCCTCCACACCGTCCCATCACACACTCCCGGGGTCAGACACAGAGTGAAAGTCCCTCCACACCGTCCCATCACACACTCCTGGGGTCAGACACAGAGTGAAGCTCCGTCCACACCGTCCCATCACACACTCCCGGGGTCAGACACAGAGTGAATCTCCCTCCACACCGTCCCATCACACACTCCCAGGGTCAGACACATAGTGAAGCTCCCTCCACACTGTCCCATCACACACTCCCGGGGTCTGACACAGAGTTAATCTCCCTCCACACTGTCCCATCACACACTCCCGGAGTCAGACACAGTGAATCTCCCTCCACACCGTCCCATCACATACTCCCGGGGTCAGACACAGAGAGAAACTCCCTCCAGTCCGTCCAATCACACACTCCCGGGTTCAGACAGAGAGAGAAGCTCCCTCCACACCGTCCCATCACACACTCCCGGGGTCAGACACAGAGTGAATCTCCCTCCACACTGTCCCATCACACACTCCCAGGGTCAGACACAGAGTGAATCTCCCTCCACACCGTCCCATCACACACTCCCGGGGTCAGACAGAGAGAGAAGCTCCCTCCACACCATCCCATCACACACTCCCGGGGTCAGACACAGAGTGAATCTCCCTCCACACCATCCCATCACACACCACAGAGTGAATCTCCCTCCACACCGTCCCATCACACACTCCCGGGGTCAGACACAGAGTGAATCTCCCTCCACACCATCCCATCACATACTCCCGGGGTCAGAGACAGAGTAAATCTCCCTCCACACCATCCCAAAACACACTCCCGGGGTCAGACACAGAGTGAATCTCCCTGCACACCGTCCCATCACACACTCCCGGGGTCAGACACAGAGTGAATCTCCCTCCACACCGTCCCATCACACCCTCCCAGGGTCAGACAGAGATTGAATCTCCCTCCACACCATCCCATCACACACTCCCGGGGTCAGACACAGAGTGAATCTCCCTCCACACCATCCCATCACACACCACAGAGTGAATCTCCCTCCACACCGTCCCAACACACACTCCCGGGGTCAGACACAGAGTGAATCTCCCTCCACACCGTCCCATCACATACTCCCGGGGACAGACACAGAGTAAATCTCCCTGCACACCTTCCCAAAACACACTCCCGGGGTCAGACACAGACTGAATATCCCTGCACACCGTCCCATCACACACTCCCGGGGTCAGACACAGAGTGAATCTCCCACCACACCGTCCCATCACACACTCCCGGGGTCAGACACACAGTGAAGCTCCCTCCACACCTTCCCATCACACACTCCCAGGGTCAGACACAGAGTGAATCTCCCTCCACACCGTCCCATCACACACTCCCGGGATCAGACACAGAGTGAATCTCCCTCCACATCGTCCCATCACACACTCCCGGGGTCAGACAGAGAGAGAAGCTCCCTCCACACCATCGCATCACACACTCCCGGGGTCAGACACAGAGTGAATCTCCCTCCACACCGTCCCATCACACACTCCCGGGGTCACACACAGAGTGAATCTCCCTCCACACCGCCCCATCACACACTCCCGGGGTCAGACAGAGAGAGAAGCTCCCTCCACACCGTCCCAGCACACACTCCCGGGGTCAGAAACAGACTGAATCTCCCTCCACACCGTCCCATCACACACTCCCGGGGTCAGACACAGAGTGAATCTCCCTCCACACCGTCCCATCACACACTCCCGGGATCAGACACAGAGTGAATCTCCCTCCACACCGTCCCATCACACACTCCCGGGGTCAGACAGAGAGAGAAGCTCCCTCCACACCATCGCATCACACACTCCCGGGGTCAGACACAGAGTGAATCTCCCTCCACACCGTCCCATCACACACTCCCGGGGTCAGACACAGAGTGAATCTCCCTCCACACCGTCCCATCTCACACTCCCGGGGTCACACACAGAGTGAATCTCCCTCCACACCGCCCCATCACACACTCCCGGGGTCAGACAGAGAGAGAAGCTCCCTCCACACCGTCCCATCACACACTCCCGGGGTCAGACACAGAGTGAATCTCTCTCCACACCGTCCCATCACACACTCCCGGGGTCAGACACAGAGTGAATCTCCCTCGACACCGTCCCATCACACACTCCCGTGGTCAGACACACAGTGAAGCTCCCTCCACACCTTCCCATCACACACTCCCAGGGTCAGACACAGAGTGAATCTCCCTCCACACCGTCCCATCACACACTCCCGGGATCAGACACAGAGTGAATCTCCCTCCACACCGTCCCATCACACACTCCCGGGGTCAGACAGAGAGAGAAGCTCCCTCCACACCATCGCATCACACACTCCCGGGGTCAGACACAGAGTGAATCTCCCTCCACACCATCCCATCACACACTCCCGGGGTCAGACACAGAGTGAATCTCCCTCCACACCGTCCCATCACACACTCCCGGGGTCACACACAGAGTGAATCTCCCTCCACACCACCCCATCACACACTCCCGGGGTCAGACAGAGAGAGAAGCTCCCTCCACACCGTCCCATCACACACTCCCGGGGTCAGAAACAGACTGAATCTCCCTCCACACCGTCCCATCACACACTCCCGGGGTCAGACACAGAGTGAATCTCCCTCCACACCGTCCCATCACACACTCCCGGGATCAGACACAGAGTGAATCTCCCTCCACACCGTCCCATCACACACTCCCGGGGTCAAACAGAGAGTGAATCTCCCTCCACACTGTGCCATCACACACTCTCAAGGTCAGACACACAGTGAATCTCCCTCCACACCATCAAATCACACACTCCTGGGGTCAGACACAGAGTGAATCTCCCTCCACACCGTCCCATCACACACTCCCGGGGTCAGACACAGAGTGAAGCTCCCTCCACACCGTCCCATCACACACTCACGGGGTCAGACACAGAGTGAATCTCCCTCCACACCGTCCCATCACACACTCCCGGGGTCAGACAGAGAGAGAAGCTCCCTCCACACCGTCCCATCACACACTCCCTGGGTCAGACACAGAGAGAATCTCCCTCCTCAGCATCCCATCACACACTCCTGGGTCAGAGAGAGAGTGAATCTCTCTCAACAGCGTCGCATCGCACACTCCCGGGGTCAGACACAGAGTGAATCTCCCTCCACACCATCCCATCACACACTCCCGTGGTCAGAGACAGAGTGAATCTCCCTCCACACCCTCCCATCACACACTCCCGGGGTCAGACACAGAGTGAATCTCCCTGCACACCGTCCCATCACACACTCCCGGGGTCAGACACAGAGTGAATCTCCCTCCACACCGTCCCATCACACACTCCCAGGGTCAGACACAGAGTGAATCTCCCTCCACACCATCCCATCACACACTCCCGGGGTCAGACACAGAGTGAATCTCCCTCCACACCATCCCATCACACACTCCCTGGGGTCAGACACAGAGTGAATCTCCCTCCACACCGTCCCAACACACACTCCCGGGGTCAGACACAGAGTGAAGCTCCCTCCACACCGTCCCATCACACACTCCCAGGATCAGACACAGAGTGAATCTCCCTCCACACCATCCCATCACACACTCCCAGGGTCAGACACAGAGTGAATCTCCCTCCACACTGTCCCATCACACACTCCCAGGGTCAGACACAGAGTGAATCTCCCTCCACACCATCCCATTACACACTCCCGGGGTCAGACACAGAGTGAATCTCCCTCCACACCGTCCCATCACACACTCCCGGGGTCAGACACAGAGAGAAGCTCCCTCCACACCGTCCCATCACACACTCCCGGGGTCAGACAGAGAGAGAAGCTCCCTCCACACCGTCCCATCACACACTCCCTGGGTCAGACACAGAGTGAATCTCCCTCCACACCGTCCCATCACACACACCCGGGGTCAGACAGCGAGAGAAGCTCCCTCCACACCATCCCATCACACACTCCCGGGGTCAGACACAGAGTGAAGCTCCCTCCACACCGTCCCATCACACACTCCCGGGGTCAGACACAGAGTGAAAGTCCCTCCACACCGTCCCATCACACACTCCTGGGGTCAGACACAGAGTGAAGCTCCGTCCACACCGTCCCATCACACACTCCCGGGGTCAGACACAGAGTGAATCTCCCTCCACACCGTCCCATCACACACTCCCAGGGTCAGACACATAGTGAAGCTCCCTCCACACTGTCCCATCACACACTCCCGGGGTCAGACACAGAGTGAATCTCCCTCCACACTGTCCCATCACACACTCCCGGAGTCAGACACAGTGAATCTCCCTCCACACCGTCCCATCACATACTCCCGGGGTCAGACACAGAGAGAAACTCCCTCCAGTCCGTCCAATCACACACTCCCGGGTTCAGACAGAGAGAGAAGCTCCCTCCACACCGTCCCATCACACACTCCCGGGGTCAGACACAGAGTGAATCTCCCTCCACACTGTCCCATCACACACTCCCAGGGTCAGACACAGAGTGAATCTCCCTCCACACCGTCCCATCACACACTCCCGGGGTCAGACAGAGAGAGAAGCTCCCTCCACACCATCCCATCACACACTCCCGGGGTCAGACACAGAGTGAATCTCCCTCCACACCATCCCATCACACACCACAGAGTGAATCTCCCTCCACACCGTCCCAACACACACTCCCGGGGTCAGACACAGAGTGAATCTCCCTCCACACCATCCCATCACATACTCCCGGGGTCAGACACAGAGTAAATCTCCCTCCACACCATCCCAAAACACACTCCCGGGGTCAGACACAGAGTGAATCTCCCTGCACACCGTCCCATCACACACTCCCGGGGTCAGACACAGAGTGAATCTCCCTCCACACCGTCCCATCACACCCTCCCAGGGTCAGACAGAGATTGAATCTCCCTCCACACCATCCCATCACACACTCCCGGGGTCAGACACAGAGTGAATCTCCCTCCACACCGTCCCATCACACACTCCCGGAATCAGACACAGAGTGAATCTCCCTCCACACCGTCCCATCACACACACCCGGGATCAGACACAGAGTGAATCTCCCTCCACACCGTCCCATCACATACTCCCGGGGACAGACACAGAGTAAATCTCCCTGCACACCTTCCCAAAACACACTCCCGGGGTCAGACACAGACTGAATATCCCTCCACACCGTCCCATCACACACTCCCGGGGTCAGACACAGAGAGAATCTCCCTCCACACCGTCCCATCACACACTCCCGGGGTCAGACACACAGTGAAGCTCCCTCCACACCTTCCCATCACACACTCCCAGGGTCAGACACAGAGTGAATCTCCCTCCACACCGTCCCATCACACACTCCCGGGATCAGACACAGAGTGAATCTCCCTCCACATCGTCCCATCACACACTCCCGGGGTCAGACAGAGAGAGAAGCTCCCTCCACACCATCGCATCACACACTCCCGGGGTCAGACACAGAGTGAATCTCCCTCCACACCGTCCCATCACACACTCCCGGGGTCACACACAGAGTGAATCTCCCTCCACACCGCCCCATCACACACTCCCGGGGTCAGACAGAGAGAGAAGCTCCCTCCACACCGTCCCAGCACACACTCCCGGGGTCAGAAACAGACTGAATCTCCCTCCACACCGTCCCATCACACACTCCCGGGGTCAGACACAGAGTGAATCTCCCTCCACACCGTCCCATCACACACTCCCGGGATCAGACACAGAGTGAATCTCCCTCCACACCGTCCCATCACACACTCCCGGGGTCAGACAGAGAGAGAAGCTCCCTCCACACCATCGCATCACACACTCCCGGGGTCAGACACAGAGTGAATCTCCCTCCACACCGTCCCATCACACACTCCCGGGGTCAGACACAGAGTGAATCTCCCTCCACACCGTCCCATCTCACACTCCCGGGGTCACACACAGAGTGAATCTCCCTCCACACCGCCCCATCACACACTCCCGGGGTCAGACAGAGAGAGAAGCTCCCTCCACACCGTCCCATCACACACTCCCGGGGTCAGACACAGAGTGAATCTCTCTCCACACCGTCCCATCACACACTCCCGGGGTCAGACACAGAGTGAATCTCCCTCGACACCGTCCCATCACACACTCCCGTGGTCAGACACACAGTGAAGCTCCCTCCACACCTTCCCATCACACACTCCCAGGGTCAGACACAGAGTGAATCTCCCTCCACACCGTCCCATCACACACTCCCGGGATCAGACACAGAGTGAATCTCCCTCCACACCGTCCCATCACACACTCCCGGGGTCAGACAGAGAGAGAAGCTCCCTCCACACCATCGCATCACACACTCCCGGGGTCAGACACAGAGTGAATCTCCCTCCACACCATCCCATCACACACTCCCGGGGTCAGACACAGAGTGAATCTCCCTCCACACCGTCCCATCACACACTCCCGGGGTCACACACAGAGTGAATCTCCCTCCACACCACCCCATCACACACTCCCGGGGTCAGACAGAGAGAGAAGCTCCCTCCACACCGTCCCATCACACACTCCCGGGGTCAGAAACAGACTGAATCTCCCTCCACACCGTCCCATCACACACTCCCGGGGTCAGACACAGAGTGAATCTCCCTCCACACCGTCCCATCACACACTCCCGGGATCAGACACAGAGTGAATCTCCCTCCACACCGTCCCATCACACACTCCCGGGGTCAGACACAAAGTGAAATTCCCTCCACACCGTCCCATAACACACTCCCGGGGTCAGACAGAGAGTGAAGCTCCCTCCACACCGTCCCATCACACACTCCTGGGGTCAGACACAGAGTGAATCTCCCTCCACACCGTCCCATCACACACTCCCGGGGTCAGACACAGAATGAAGCTCCCTCCACACGGTCCCAACACACACTCCCGGGATCAGACACAGAGTGAAGCTCCCTCCACACCATCCCATCACACACTCCCGGGGTCAGACACAGAGTGAATCTCCCTCCACACCATCCCATCACACACTCCCAGGTTCAGACACAGAGTAATGCTCCCTCCACACCGTCTCATCAAACACTCCCGGGGTCAGACACAGAGTGAAACTCCCTCCACACCGTCCCATTAGACACTCCCGGGGTCAGACACAGAGTGAAGCTCCCTCCACACCGTCCCATCACACACTCCCCGGATCAGACACAGAGTGAATCTCCCTCCACACCGTCCCATCACACACTCCCAGGATCAGACACAGAGTGAATCTCCCTCCACACTGTCCCATCACACACTCCCAGGGTCAGACACAGAGTGAATCTCCCTCCACACTGTCCCATCACACACTCCCGGGGTCAGACACAGACTGAAGCTACCTCCACACCGTCCCATCACACACTCCCGGGGTCAGACACAGAGTGAATCTCCCTCCACACTGTGCCATCACACACTCTCAAGGTCAGACACACAGTGAATCTCCCTCCACACCATCCCATTACACACTCCCGGGGTCAGACACAGAGTGAATCTCCCGCCACACCGTCCCATCACACACTCCCGGGGTCAGACAGAGAGAGAAGCTCCCTCCACACCGTCCCATCACACACTCCCTGGGTCAGACACAGAGTGAATCTCCCTCCACACCGTCCCATCACACACACCCGGGGTCAGACAGCGAGAGAAGCTCCCTCCACACCATCCCATCACACACTCCCGGGGTCAGACACAGAGTGAAGCTCCCTCCACACCGTCCCATCACACACTCCCGGGGTCAGACACAGAGTGAAAGTCCCTCCACACCGTCCCATCACACACTCCTGGGGTCAGACACAGAGTGAAGCTCCGTCCACACCGTCCCATCACACACTCCCGGGGTCAGACACAGAGTGAATCTCCCTCCACACCGTCCCATCACACACTCCCAGGGTCAGACACATAGTGAAGCTCCCTCCACACTGTCCCATCACACACTCCCGGGGTCTGACACAGAGTTAATCTCCCTCCACACTGTCCCATCACACACTCCCGGAGTCAGACACAGTGAATCTCCCTCCACACCGTCCCATCACATACTCCCGGGGTCAGACACAGAGAGAAACTCCCTCCAGTCCGTCCAATCACACACTCCCGGGTTCAGACAGAGAGAGAAGCTCCCTCCACACTGTGCCATCACACACTCTCAAGGTCAGACACACAGTGAATCTCCCTCCACACCATCAAATCACACACTCCTGGGGTCAGACACAGAGTGAATCTCCCTCCACACCGTCCCATCACACACTCCCGGGGTCAGACAGAGAGAGAAGCTCCCTCCACACCGTACCATCACACACTCCCGGGGTCAGACAGAGAGAGAAGCTCCCTCCACACCATCCCATCACACACTCCCGGGGTCAGACACAGAGTGAATCTCCCTCCACACCATCCCATCACACACTCCCAGGATCAGACACAGAGTGAATCTCCCTCCACACCGTCCCAACACACACTCCCGGGGTCAGACACAGAGTGAATCTCCCTCCACACCGTCCCATCACACACTCCCGGGATCAGACACAGAGTGAATCTCCCTCCACACCGTCCCATCACACACTCCCGGGGTCAGACAGAGAGAGAAGCTCCCTCCACACCATCGCATCACACACTCCCGGGGTCAGACACAGAGTGAATCTCCCTCCACACCGTCCCATCACACACTCCCGGGGTCAGACACAGAGTGAATCTCCCTCCACACCGTCCCATCTCACACTCCCGGGGTCACACACAGAGTGAATCTCCCTCCACACCGCCCCATCACACACTCCCGGGGTCAGACAGAGAGAGAAGCTCCCTCCACACCGTCCCATCACACACTCCCGGGGTCAGACACAGAGTGAATCTCCCTCCACACCGTCCCATCACACACTCCCGGGGTCAGACACAGAGTGAAGTTCCCTCCACACCGTCCCATAACACACTCCCGGGGTCAGACAGAGAGTGAAGCTCCCTCCACACCGTCCCATCACACACTCCTGGGGTCAGACAGAGAGAAGCTCCCTCCACACCGTCCCATCACACACTCCCGGGGTCAGACACAGAATGAAGCTCCCTCCACACGGTCCCAACACACACTCCCGGGATCAGACACAGAGTGAAGCTCCCTCCACACCATCCCATCACACACTCCCGGGGTCAGACACAGAGTGAATCTCCCTCCACACCATCCCATCACACACTCCCAGGGTCAGACACAGAGTGAAGCTCCCTCCACACCGTCCCATCACACACTCCCGGGGTCAGACACAGAGTGAAACTCCCTCCACACCGTCCCATTAGACACTCCCGGGGTCAGACACAGAGTGAAGCTCCCTCCACACCGTCCCATCACACACTCCCAGGATCAGACACAGAGTGAATCTCCCTCCACACCGTCCCATCACACACTCCCAGGATCAGACACAGAGTGAATCTCCCTCCACACTGTCCCATCACACACTCCCAGGGTCAGACACAGAGTGAATCTCCCTCCACACTGTCCCATCACACACTCCCGGGGTCAGACACAGAGTGAAGCTACCTCCACACCGTCCCATCACACACTCCCGGGGTCAGACACAGAGTGAATCTCCCTCCACACTGTGCCATCACACACTCTCAAGGTCAGACACACAGTGAATCTCCCTCCACACCATCCCATTACACACTCCCGGGGTCAGACACAGAGTGAATCTCCCGCCACACCGTCCCATCACACACTCCCGGGGTCAGACAGAGAGAGAAGCTCCCTCCACACCGTCCCATCACACACTCCCGGGGTCAGACAGAGAGAGAAGCTCCCTCCACACCGTCCCATCACACACTCCCAGGGTCAGACACAGAGTGAATCTCCCTCCACACCGTCCCATCACACACTCCCGGGATCAGACACAGAGTGAATCTCCCTCCACATCTTCCCATCACACACTCCCGGGGTCAGACAGAGAGAGAAGCTCCCTCCACACCATCGCATCACACACTCCCGGGGTTAGACACAGAGTGAATCTCCCTCCACACCGTCCCATCACACACTCCCGGGGTCAGACACAGAGTGAATCTCCCTCCACACCGTCCCATCACACACTCCCGGGGTCACACACAGAGTGAATCTCCCTCCACACCGCCCCATCACACACTCCCGGGGTCAGACAGAGAGAGAATCTCCCTCCACACCGACCCATCACACACTCCCGGGGTCAGACACAGAGTGAATCTCCCTCCACACCGTCCCATCACACACTCCTGGGATCAGACACAGAGTGAATCTCCCTCCACACCGTCCCATCACACACTCCCGGGGTCAGACAGAGAGAGAAGCTCCCTCCACACCATCGCATCACACACTCCCGGGGTCAGACACAGAGTGAATCTCCCTCCACACCATCCCATCACACACTCCCAGGGTCAGACACAGAGTGAAGCTCCCTCCACACCGTCCCATCACACACTCCCGGGGTCAGACACAGAGTGAAACTCCCTCCACACCGTCCCATCACACACTCCCAGGATCAGACACAGAGTGAATCTCCCTCCACACCGTCCCATCAAACACTCCTGGGATCAGAGACAGAGTGAATCTCCCTCCACACTGTCCCATCACACACTCCCGGGGTCAGACACAGAGTGAAGCTACCTCCACACCGTCCCATCACACACTCCCGGGGTCAGACACAGAGTGAATCTCCCTCCACACTGTGCCATCACACACTCTCAAGGTCAGACACACAGTGAATCTCCCTCCACACCATCCCATTACACACTCCCGGGGTCAGACACACAGTGAATCTCCCGCCACACCGTCCCATCACACACTCCCGGGGTCAGACAGAGAGAGAAGCTCCCTCCACACCGTCCCATCACACACTCCCTGGGTCAGACACAGAGTGAATCTCCCTCCACACCGTCCCATCACACACACCCGGGGTCAGACAACGAGAGAAGCTCCCTCCACACCATCCCATCACACACTCCCGGGGTCAGACACAGAGTGAAGCTCCCTCCACACCGTCCCATCACACACTCCCGGGGTCAGACACAGAGTGAAAGTCCCTCCACACCGTCCCATCACACACTCCTGGGGTCAGACACAGAGTGAAGCTCCGTCCACACCGTCCCATCAAACACTCCCGGGGTCAGACACAGAGTGAATCTCCCTCCACACCGTCCCATCACACACTCCCAGGGTCAGACACATAGTGAAGCTCCCTCCACACTGTCCCATCACACACTCCCGGGGTCTGACACAGAGTTAATCTCCCTCCACACTGTCCCATCACACACTCCCGGAGTCAGACACAGTGAATCTCCCTCCACACCGTCCCATCACATACTCCCGGGGTCAGACACAGAGAGAAACTCCCTCCAGTCCGTCCAATCACACACTCCCGGGTTCAGACAGAGAGAGAAGCTCACTCCACACCGTCCCATCACACACTCCCGGGTTCAGACACAGAGTGAATCTCCCTCCACACTGTCCCATCACACACTCCCAGGGTCAGACACAGAGTGAAGCTCCCTCCACACTGTCCCATCACACACTCCCGGGGTCAGACACAGAGTGAAGCTTCCTCCGCACCGTCCCATCACACACTCCCGGGGTCAGACAGAGAGTGAATCTCCCTCCACACTGTGCCATCACACACTCTCAAGGTCAGACACACAGTGAATCTCCCTCCACACCATCAAATCACACACTCCTGGGGTCAGACACAGAGTGAATCTCCCTCCACACCGTCCCATCACACACTCCCGGGGTCAGACAGAGAGAGAAGCTCCCTCCACACCGTACCATCACACACTCACGGGGTCAGACACAGAGTGAATCTCCCTCCACACCGTCCCATCACACACTCCCGGGGTCAGACAGAGAGAGAAGCTCCCTCCACACCATCCCATCACACACTCCCGGGGTCACACACAAAGTGAATCTCCATCCACACCGCCCCATCACACACTCCCGGGGTCAGACAGAGAGAGAAGCTCCCTCCACACCGTCCCATCACACACTCCCGGGGTCAGACACAGAGTGAATCTCCCTCCACACCGTCCCATCACACACTCCCGGGGTCAGACACACAGTGAAGCTCCCTCCACACCTTCCCATCACACACTCCCAGGGTCAGACACAGAGTGAATCTCCCTCCACACCGTCCCATAAAACACTCCCGGGATCAGACACAGACTGAATCTCCCTCCACACCGTCCCATCACACACTCCAGGGGTCAGACACAGAGTGAAGCTCCCTCCACACCATCGCATCACACACTCCCGGGGTCAGACACAGAGTGAATCTCCCTACACACCGTCCCATCACACACTCCCGGGGTCAGACACAGAGTTAATCTCCCTCCACACCGTCCCATCACACACTCCCGGGGTCACACACAAAGTGAATCTCCATCCACACCGTCCCATCACACACTCCCGGGGTCAGAAACAGACTGAATCTCCCTCCACACCGTCCCATCACACACTCCCGGGGTCAGACACAGAGTGAATCTCCCTCCACACCGTCCCATCACACACTCCCGGGATCAGACACAGAGTGAATCTCCCTCCACACCGTCCCATCACACACTCCCGGGGTCAAACACAGAGTGAATCTCCCTCCACACTGTGCCATCACACACTCTCAAGGTCAGACACACAGTGAATCTCCCTCCACACCATCAAATCACACACTCCTGGGGTCAGACACAGAGTGAATCTCCCTCCAAACCGTCCCATCACACACTCCCGGGGTCAGACAGAGAGAGAAGCTCCCTCCACACCGTACCATCACACACTCACGGGGTCAGACACAGAGTGAATCTCCCTCCACACCGTCCCATCACACACTCCCGGGGTCAGACAGAGAGAGAAGCTCCCTCCACACCATCCCATCACACACTCCCGGGGTCAGACACAGAGTGAATCTCCCTCCACACCATCCCATCACACACCACAGAGTGAATCTCCCTCCACACCGTCCCAACACACACTCCCGGGGTCAGACACAGAGTGAATCTCCCTCCACACCATCCCATCACATACTCCCGAGGTCAGAGACAGAGTAAATCTCCCTCCACACCATCCCAAAACACACTCCCGGGGTCAGACACAGAGTGAATCTCCCTCCACACCGTCCCATCACACCCTCCCAGGGTCAGACAGAGAGTGAATCTCCCTCCACACCATCCCATCACACACTCCCGGGGTCAGACACAGAGTGAATCTCCCTCCACACCATCCCATCACACACCACAGAGTGAATCTCCCTCCACACCGTCCCAACACACACTCCCGGGGTCAGACACAGAGTGAAGCTCCCTCCACACCGTCCCATCACACACTCCCAGGATCAGACACAGAGTGAATCTCCCTCCACACCGTCCCATCACACACTCCCAGGATCAGACACAGAGTGAATCTCCCTCCACACTGTCCCATCACACACTCCCAGGGTCAGACACAGAGTGAATCTCCCTCCACACTGTCCCATCACACACTCCCGGGGTCAGACACAGAGTGAAGCTACCTCCACACCGTCCCATCACACACTCCCGGGGTCAGACACAGAGTGAATCTCCCTCCACACTGTGCCATCACACACTCTCAAGGTCAGACACACAGTGAATCTCCCTCCACACCATCCCATTACACACTCCCGGGGTCAGACACAGAGTGAATCTCCCGCCACACCGTCCCATCACACACTCCCGGGGTCAGACAGAGAGAGAAGCTCCCTCCACACCGTCCCATCACACACTCCCGGGGTCAGACAGAGAGAGAAGCTCCCTCCACACCGTCCCATCACACACTCCCTGGGTCAGACACAGAGTGAATCTCCCTCCACACCGTCCCATCACACACACCCGGGGTCAGACAGCGAGAGAAGCTCCCTCCACACCATCCCATCACACACTCCCGGGGTCAGACACAGAGTGAAGCTCCCTCCACACCGTCCCATCACACACTCCCGGGGTCAGACACAGAGTGAAAGTCCCTCCACACCGTCCCATCACACACTCCCGGGGTCAGACACAGAGTGAAGCTCCCTCCACACGGTCCCAACACACACTCCCGGGATCAGACACAGAGTTAAGCTCCCTCCACACCATCCCATCACACACTCCCGGGGTCAGACACAGAGTGAATCTCCCTCGACACCATCCCATCACACACTCCCAGGGTCAGACACAGAGTGAAGCTCCCTCCACACCGTCCCATCACACACTCCCGGGGTCAGACACAGAGTGAAACTCCCTCCACACCGTCCCATTACACACTCCCGGGGTCAGACACAGAGTGAAGCTCCCTCCACACCGTCCCATCACACACTCCCAGGATCAGACACAGAGTGAATCTCCCTCCACACCGTCCCATCACACACTCCCGGGATCAGACACAGAGTGAATCTCCCTCCACACTGTCCCATCACACACTCCCAGGGTCAGACACAGAGTGAATCTCCCTCCACACTGTCCCATCACACACTCCCGGGGTCAGACACAGAGTGAAGCTTCCTCCGCACCGTCCCATCACACACTCCCGGGGTCAGACACAGAGTGAATCTCCCTCCACACCGTCCCATCACACACTCCCGGGGTCAGACAGAGAGAGAAGCTCCCTCCACACCGTCCCATCACACACTCCCTGGGTCAGACACAGAGTGAATCTCCCTCCACACCGTCCCATCACACACACCCGGGGTCAGACAGCGAGAGAAGCTCCCTCCACACCATCCCATCACACACTCCCGGGGTCAGACACAGAGTGAAGCTCCCTCCACACCGTCCCATCACACACTCCCGGGGTCAGACACAGAGTGAAAGTCCCTCCACACCGTCCCATCACACACTCCTGGGGTCAGACACAGAGTGAAGCTCCGTCCACACCGTCCCATCACACACTCCCGGGGTCAGACACAGAGTGAATCTCCCTCCACACCGTCCCATCACACACTCCCGGAGTCAGACACAGTGAATCTCCCTCCACACCGTCCCATCACATACTCCCGGGGTCAGACACAGAGAGAAACTCCCTCCAGTCCGTCCAATCACACACTCCCGGGTTCAGACAGAGAGAGAAGCTCCCTCCACACCGTCCCATCACACACTCCCGGGGTCAGACACAGAGTGAATCTCCCTCCACACTGTCCCATCACACACTCCCAGGGTCAGACACAGAGTGAAGCTCCCTCCACACTGTCCCATCACACACTCCCGGGGTCAGACACAGAGTGAAGCTTCCTCCGCACCGTCCCATCACACACTCCCGGGGTCAGACAGAGAGTGAATCTCCCTCCACACTGTGCCATCACACACTCTCAAGGTCAGACACACAGTGAATCTCCCTCCACACCATCAAATCACACACTCCTGGGGTCAGACACAGAGTGAATCTCCCTCCACACCGTCCCATCACACACTCCCGGGGTCAGACAGAGAGAGAAGCTCCCTCCACACCGTACCATCACACACTCCCGGGGTCAGACACAGAGTGAATCTCCCTCCACACCATCCCATCACACACCACAGAGTGAATCTCCCTCCACACCGTCCCAACACACACTCCCGGGGTCAGACACAGAGTGAATCTCCCTCCACACCATCCCATCACACACTCCCGGGGTCAGAGACAGAGTAAATCTCCCTCCACACCATCCCATCACATACTCCCGGGGTCAGAGACAGAGTAAATCTCCCTCCACACCATCCCAAACACTCCCGGGGTCAGACACAGAGTGAATCTCCCTGCACACCGTCCCATCACACACTCCCGGGGTCAGACACAGAGTGAATCTCCCTCCACACCGTCCCATCACACCCTCCCAGGGTCAGACAGAGAGTGAATCTCCCTCCAGACCATCCCATCACACACTCCCGGGGTCAGACACAGAGTGAATCTCCCTCCACACCATCCCATCACACACCACAGAGTGAATCTCCCTCCACACCGTCCCAACACACACTCCCGGGGTCAGACACAGAGTGAATCTCCCTCCACACCGTCCCATCACATACTCCCGGGGTCAGACACAGAGTAAATCTCCCTCCACACCGTCCCAAAACACACTCCCGGGGTCAGACACAGAGTGAATCTCCCTGCACATCGTCCCATCACACACTCCCGGGGTCAGACACAGAGTGAATCTCCCTCCACACCGTCCCATCACACACTCCCGGGGTCAGACACACAGTGAAGCTCCCTCCACACCTTCCCATCACACACTCCCAGGGTCAGACACAGAGTGAATCTCCCTCCACACCGTCCCATCACACACTCCCGGGATCAGACACGGAGTGAATCTCCCTCCACACCGTCCCATCACACACTCCCGGGGTCAGACAGAGAGAGAAGCTCCCTCCACACCATCGCATCACACACTCCCGGGGTCAGACACAGAGTGAATCTCCCTCCACACCGTCCCATCACACACTCCCGGGGTCAGACACAGAGTGAATCTCCCTCCACACCGTCCCATCACACACTCCCGGGGTCACACACAAAGTGAATCTCCCTCCACACCGCCCCAGCACACACTCCCGGGGTCAGACAGAGAGAGAAGCTCCCTCCACACCGTCCCATCACACACTCCCGGGGTCAGAAACAGACTGAATCTCCCTCCACACCGTCCCATCACACACTCCCGGGGTCAGACACAGAGTGAATCTCCCTCCACACCGTCCCATCACACACTCCCGGGGTCAGACACAGAGTGAATCTGCCTCCACACCGTCCCATCACACACTCCCGGGGTCAGACACAGAGTGAATCTCCCTCCACACCGCCCCATCACACACTCCCGGGGTCAGACAGAGAGAGAAGCTCCCTCCACACCGTCCCATCACACACTCCCGGGGTCAGAAACAGACTGAATCTCCCTCCACACCGTCCCATCACACACTCCCGGGGTCAGACACAGAGTGAATCTCCCTCCACACCGTCCCATCACACACTCCCGGGATCAGACACAGAGTGAATCTCCCTCCACACCGTCCCATCACGCACTCCCGGGGTCAGACACAGAGTGAAGTTCCCTCCACACCGTCCCATAACACACTCCCGGGGTCAGACAGAGAGTGAAGCTCCCTCCACACCGTCCCATCACACACTCCCGGGGTCAGACACAGTGAAGCTCCCTCCACACCGTCCCATCACACACTCCCGGGGTCAGACACAGAGTGAATCTCCCTCCACACCGTCCCATCACACACTCCCGGGGTCAGACAGAGAGAGAAGCTCCCTCCACACCATCGCATCACACACTCCCGGGGTCAGACACAGAGTGAATCTCCCTCCACACCGTCCCATCACACACGCCCGGGGTCAGACACAGAGTAAATCTCCCTCCACACCGTCCCATCACACACTCCCGGGGTCACACACAGAGTGAATCTCCCTCCTCACCGCCCCATCACACACTCCCGGGGTCAGACAGAGAGAGAAGCTCCCTCCACACCGTCCCATCACACACTCCCGGTGTCAGAAACAGACTGAATCTCCCTCCACACCGTCCCATCACACACTCCCGGGGTCAGACACAGAGTGAATCTCCCTCGACACCATCCCATCACACACTCCCAGGGTCAGACACAGAGTGAAGCTCCCTCCACACCGTCCCATCACACACTCCCGGGGTCAGACACAGAGTGAAACTCCCTCCACACCGTCCCATTACACACTCCCGGGGTCAGACACAGAGTGAAGCTCCCTCCACACCGTCCCATCACACACTCCCAGGATCAGACACAGAGTGAATCTCCCTCCACACCGTCCCATCACACACTCCCGGGATCAGACACAGAGTGAATCTCCCTCCACACTGTCCCATCACACACTCCCAGGGTCAGACACAGAGTGAATCTCCCTCCACACTGTCCCATCACACACTCCCGGGGTCAGACACAGAGTGAAGCTTCCTCCGCACCGTCCCATCACACACTCCCGGGGTCAGACAGAGAGTGAATCTCCCTCCACACTGTGCCATCACACACTCCCGGGGTCAGACAGAGAGAGAAGCTCCCTCCACACCATCCCATCACACACTCCCGGGGTCAGACACAGAGTGAATCTCCCTCCACACCATCCCATCACACACCACAGAGTGAATCTCCCTCCACACCGTCCCAACACACACTCCCGGGGTCAGACACAGAGTGAATCTCCCTCCACACCATCCCATCACATACTCCCGGGGTCAGAGACAGAGTAAATCTCCCTCCACACCATCCCAAAACACACTCCCGGGGTCAGACACAGAGTGAATCTCCCTGCACACCGTCCCATCACACACTCCCGGGGTCAGACACAGAGTGCATCTCCCTCCACACCGTCCCATCACACCCTCCCAGGGTCAGACAGAGATTGAATCTCCCTCCACACCATCCCATCACACACTCCCGGGGTCAGACACAGAGTGAATCTCCCTCCACACCATCCCATCACACACCACAGAGTGAATCTCCCTCCACACCGTCCCAACACACACTCCCGGGGTCAGACACAGAGTGAATCTCCCTCCACACCGTCCCATCACATACTCCCGGGGACAGACACAGAGTAAATCTCCCTGCACACCGTCCCAAAACACACTCCCGGGGTCAGACACAGACTGAATATCCCTGCACACCGTCCCATCACACACTCCCGGGGTCAGACACAGAGTGAATCTCCCACCACACCGTCCCATCACACCCTCCCGGGGTCAGACACACAGTGAAGCTCCCTCCACACCTTCCCATCACACACTCCCAGGGTCAGACACAGAGTGAATCTCCCTCCACACCGTCCCATCACACACTCCCGGGATCAGACACAGAGTGAATCTCCCTCCACATCGTCCCATCACACACTCCCGGGGTCAGACAGAGAGAGAAGCTCCCTCCACACCATCGCATCACACACTCCCGGGGTCAGACACAGAGTGAATCTCCCTCCACAGCGTCCCATCACACACTCCCGGGGTCAGACACAGAGTGAATCTCCCTCCACACCGTCCCATCACACACTCCCGGGGTCACACACAGAGTGAATCTCCCTCCACACCGCCCCATCACACACTCCCGGGGTCAGACAGAGAGAGAAGCTCCCTCCACACCGTCCCATCACACACTCCCGGGGTCAGAAACAGACTGAATCTCCCTCCACACCGTCCCATCACACACTCCCGGGGTCAGACACAGAGTGAATCTCCCTCCACACCGTCCCATCACACACTCCCGGGATCAGACACAGAGTGAATCTCCCTCCACACCGTCCCATCACACACTCCCGGGGTCAGACATAGAGAGAAGCTCCCTCCACACCATCGCATCACACACTCCCGGGGTCAGACACAGAGTGAATCTCCCTCCACACCGTCCCATCACACACTCCCGGGGTCAGACACAGAGTGAAT
Source organism: Mobula hypostoma (assembly GCF_963921235.1). NCBI lineage: Eukaryota > Metazoa > Chordata > Chondrichthyes > Myliobatiformes > Myliobatidae > Mobula > Mobula hypostoma. The sequence continues at coordinate 34,823,477 of NC_086124.1, forward strand.
CTCCCTCCACACCGTCCCATCTCACACTCCCGGGGTCACACACAGAGTGAATCTCCCTCCACACCGCCCCATCACACACTCCCGGGGTCAGACAGAGAGAGAAGCTCCCTCCACACCGTCCCATCACACACTCCCGGGGTCAGACACAGAGTGAATCTCTCTCCACACCGTCCCATCACACACTCCCGGGGTCAGACACAGAGTGAATCTCCCTCGACACCGTCCCATCACACACTCCCGTGGTCAGACACACAGTGAAGCTCCCTCCACACCTTCCCATCACACACTCCCAGGGTCAGACACAGAGTGAATCTCCCTCCACACCGTCCCATCACACACTCCCGGGATCAGACACAGAGTGAATCTCCCTCCACACCGTCCCATCACACACTCCCGGGGTCAGACAGAGAGAGAAGCTCCCTCCACACCATCGCATCACACACTCCCGGGGTCAGACACAGAGTGAATCTCCCTCCACACCATCCCATCACACACTCCCGGGGTCAGACACAGAGTGAATCTCCCTCCACACCGTCCCATCACACACTCCCGGGGTCACACACAGAGTGAATCTCCCTCCACACCGCCCCATCACACACTCCCGGGGTCAGACAGAGAGAGAAGCTCCCTCCACACCGTCCCATCACACACTCCCGGGGTCAGAAACAGACTGAATCTCCCTCCACACCGTCCCATCACACACTCCCGGGGTCAGACACAGAGTGAATCTCCCTCCACACCGTCCCATCACACACTCCCGGGATCAGACACAGAGTGAATCTCCCTCCACACCGTCCCATCACACACTCCCGGGGTCAGACACAAAGTGAAATTCCCTCCACACCGTCCCATAACACACTCCCGGGGTCAGACAGAGAGTGAAGCTCCCTCCACACCGTCCCATCACACACTCCTGGGGTCAGACAGAGTGAAGCTCCCTCCACACCGTCCCATCACACACTCCCGGGGTCAGACACAGAATGAAGCTCCCTCCACACGGTCCCAACACACACTCCCGGGATCAGACACAGAGTGAAGCTCCCTCCACACCATCCCATCACACACTCCCGGGGTCAGACACAGAGTGAATCTCCCTCCACACCATCCCATCACACACTCCCAGGGTCAGACACAGAGTGAAGCTCCCTCCACACCGTCCCATCACACACTCCCGGGGTCAGACACAGAGTGAAACTCCCTCCACACCGTCCCATTAGACACTCCCGGGGTCAGACACAGAGTGAAGCTCCCTCCACACCGTCCCATCACACACTCCCAGGATCAGACACAGAGTGAATCTCCCTCCACACCGTCCCATCACACACTCCCAGGATCAGACACAGAGTGAATCTCCCTCCACACTGTCCCATCACACACTCCCGGGGTCAGACACAGACTGAAGCTACCTCCACACCGTCCCATCACACACTCCCGGGGTCAGACAGAGAGTGAATCTCCCTCCACACTGTGCCATCACACACTCTCAAGGTCAGACACACAGTGAATCTCCCTCCACACCATCAAATCACACACTCCTGGGGTCAGACACAGAGTGAATCTCCCTCCACACCGTCCCATCACACACTCCCGGGGTCAGACAGAGAGAGAAGCTCCCTCCACACCGTACCATCACACACTCCCGGGGTCAGACACAGAGTGAATCTCCCTCCACACCATCCCATCACACACCACAGAGTGAATCTCCCTCCACACCGTCCCAACACACACTCCCGGGGTCAGACACAGAGTGAATCTCCCTCCACACCATCCCATCACACACTCCCGGGGTCAGAGACAGAGTAAATCTCCCTCCACACCATCCCATCACATACTCCCGGGGTCAGAGACAGAGTAAATCTCCCTCCACACCATCCCAAACACTCCCGGGGTCAGACACAGAGTGAATCTCCCTGCACACCGTCCCATCACACACTCCCGGGGTCAGACACAGAGTGAATCTCCCTCCACACCGTCCCATCACACCCTCCCAGGGTCAGACAGAGAGTGAATCTCCCTCCAGACCATCCCATCACACACTCCCGGGGTCAGACACAGAGTGAATCTCCCTCCACACCATCCCATCACACACCACAGAGTGAATCTCCCTCCACACCGTCCCAACACACACTCCCGGGGTCAGACACAGAGTGAATCTCCCTCCACACCGTCCCATCACATACTCCCGGGGTCAGACACAGAGTAAATCTCCCTCCACACCGTCCCAAAACACACTCCCGGGGTCAGACACAGAGTGAATCTCCCTGCACATCGTCCCATCACACACTCCCGGGGTCAGACACAGAGTGAATCTCCCTCCACACCGTCCCATCACACACTCCCGGGGTCAGACACACAGTGAAGCTCCCTCCACACCTTCCCATCACACACTCCCAGGGTCAGACACAGAGTGAATCTCCCTCCACACCGTCCCATCACACACTCCCGGGATCAGACACGGAGTGAATCTCCCTCCACACCGTCCCATCACACACTCCCGGGGTCAGACAGAGAGAGAAGCTCCCTCCACACCATCGCATCACACACTCCCGGGGTCAGACACAGAGTGAATCTCCCTCCACACCGTCCCATCACACACTCCCGGGGTCAGACACAGAGTGAATCTCCCTCCACACCGTCCCATCACACACTCCCGGGGTCACACACAAAGTGAATCTCCCTCCACACCGCCCCAGCACACACTCCCGGGGTCAGACAGAGAGAGAAGCTCCCTCCACACCGTCCCATCACACACTCCCGGGGTCAGAAACAGACTGAATCTCCCTCCACACCGTCCCATCACACACTCCCGGGGTCAGACACAGAGTGAATCTCCCTCCACACCGTCCCATCACACACTCCCGGGGTCAGACACAGAGTGAATCTGCCTCCACACCGTCCCATCACACACTCCCGGGGTCAGACACAGAGTGAATCTCCCTCCACACCGCCCCATCACACACTCCCGGGGTCAGACAGAGAGAGAAGCTCCCTCCACACCGTCCCATCACACACTCCCGGGGTCAGAAACAGACTGAATCTCCCTCCACACCGTCCCATCACACACTCCCGGGGTCAGACACAGAGTGAATCTCCCTCCACACCGTCCCATCACACACTCCCGGGATCAGACACAGAGTGAATCTCCCTCCACACCGTCCCATCACGCACTCCCGGGGTCAGACACAGAGTGAAGTTCCCTCCACACCGTCCCATAACACACTCCCGGGGTCAGACAGAGAGTGAAGCTCCCTCCACACCGTCCCATCACACACTCCCGGGGTCAGACACAGTGAAGCTCCCTCCACACCGTCCCATCACACACTCCCGGGGTCAGACACAGAGTGAATCTCCCTCCACACCGTCCCATCACACACTCCCGGGGTCAGACAGAGAGAGAAGCTCCCTCCACACCATCGCATCACACACTCCCGGGGTCAGACACAGAGTGAATCTCCCTCCACACCGTCCCATCACACACGCCCGGGGTCAGACACAGAGTCAATCTCCCTCCACACCGTCCCATCACACACTCCCGGGGTCAGACACAGAGTGAATCTCCCTCCTCACCGCCCCATCACACACTCCCGGGGTCAGACAGAGAGAGAAGCTCCCTCCACACCGTCCCATCACACACTCCCGGTGTCAGAAACAGACTGAATCTCCCTCCACACCGTCCCATCACACACTCCCGGGGTCAGACACAGAGTGAATCTCCCTCGACACCATCCCATCACACACTCCCGGGGTCAGACACAGAGTGAATCTCCCGCCACACCGTCCCATCACACACTCCCGGGGTCAGACAGAGAGAGAAGCTCCCTCCACACCGTCCCATCACACACTCCCGGGGTCAGACAGAGAGAGAAGCTCCCTCCACACCGTCCCATCACACACTCCCTGGGTCAGACACAGAGTGAATCTCCCTCCACACCGTCCCATCACACACACCCGGGGTCAGACAGCGAGAGAAGCTCCCTCCACACCATCCCATCACACACTCCCGGGGTCAGACACAGAGTGAAGCTCCCTCCACACCGTCCCATCACACACTCCCGGGGTCAGACACAGAGTGAAAGTCCCTCCACACCGTCCCATCACACACTCCCGGGGTCAGACACAGAGTGAAGCTCCCTCCACACCGTCCCATCACACACTCCCGGGGTCAGACACAGAGTGAATCTCCCTCCACACCGTCCCATCACACACTCCCAGGGTCAGACACATAGTGAAGCTCCCTCCACACTGTCCCATCACACACTCCCGGGGTCTGACACAGAGTTAATCTCCCTCCACACTGTCCCATCACACACTCCCGGAGTCAGACACAGAGTGAATCTCCCTCCACACCGTCCCATCACATACTCCCGGGGTCAGACACAGAGAGAAACTCCCTCCAGTCCGTCCAATCACACACTCCCGGGTTCAGACAGAGAGAGAAGCTCCCTCCACACCGTCCCATCACACACTCCCGGGGTCAGACACAGAGTGAATCTCCCTCCACACTGTCCCATCACACACTCCCAGGGTCAGACACAGAGTGAATCTCCCTCCACACCGTCCCATCACACACTCCCGGGGTCAGACAGAGAGAGAAGCTCCCTCCACACCATCCCATCACACACTCCCGGGGTCAGACACAGAGTGAATCTCCCTCCACACCATCCCATCACACACCACAGAGTGAATCTCCCTCCACACCGTCCCAACACACACTCCCGGGGTCAGACACAGAGTGAATCTCCCTCCACACCATCCCATCACATACTCCCGGGGTCAGAGACAGAGTAAATCTCCCTCCACACCATCCCAAAACACACTCCCGGGGTCAGACACAGAGTGAATCTCCCTGCACACCGTCCCATCACACACTCCCGGGGTCAGACACAGAGTGAATCTCCCTCCACACCGTCCCATCACACCCTCCCAGGGTCAGACAGAGATTGAATCTCCCTCCACACCATCCCATCACACACTCCCGGGGTCAGACACAGAGTGAATCTCCCTCCACACCATCCCATCACACACCACAGAGTGAATCTCCCTCCACACCGTCCCAACACACACTCCCGGGGTCAGACACAGAGTGAATCTCCCTCCACACCGTCCCATCACATACTCCCGGGGACAGACACAGAGTAAATCTCCCTGCACACCTTCCCAAAACACACTCCCGGGGTCAGACACAGACTGAATATCCCTGCACACCGTCCCATCACACACTCCCGGGGTCAGACACAGAGTGAATCTCCCACCACACCGTCCCATCACACACTCCCGGGGTCAGACACACAGTGAAGCTCCCTCCACACCTTCCCATCACACACTCCCAGGGTCAGACACAGAGTGAATCTCCCTCCACACCGTCCCATCACACACTCCCGGGATCAGACACAGAGTGAATCTCCCTCCACATCGTCCCATCACACACTCCCGGGGTCAGACAGAGAGAGAAGCTCCCTCCACACCATCGCATCACACACTCCCGGGGTCAGACACAGAGTGAATCTCCCTCCACACCGTCCCATCACACACTCCCGGGGTCACACACAGAGTGAATCTCCCTCCACACCGCCCCATCACACACTCCCGGGGTCAGACAGAGAGAGAAGCTCCCTCCACACCGTCCCAGCACACACTCCCGGGGTCAGAAACAGACTGAATCTCCCTCCACACCGTCCCATCACACACTCCCGGGGTCAGACACAGAGTGAATCTCCCTCCACACCGTCCCATCACACACTCCCGGGATCAGACACAGAGTGAATCTCCCTCCACACCGTCCCATCACACACTCCCGGGGTCAGACAGAGAGAGAAGCTCCCTCCACACCATCGCATCACACACTCCCGGGGTCAGACACAGAGTGAATCTCCCTCCACACCGTCCCATCACACACTCCCGGGGTCAGACACAGAGTGAATCTCCCTCCACACCGTCCCATCTCACACTCCCGGGGTCACACACAGAGTGAATCTCCCTCCACACCGCCCCATCACACACTCCCGGGGTCAGACAGAGAGAGAAGCTCCCTCCACACCGTCCCATCACACACTCCCGGGGTCAGACACAGAGTGAATCTCTCTCCACACCGTCCCATCACACACTCCCGGGGTCAGACACAGAGTGAATCTCCCTCGACACCGTCCCATCACACACTCCCGTGGTCAGACACACAGTGAAGCTCCCTCCACACCTTCCCATCACACACTCCCAGGGTCAGACACAGAGTGAATCTCCCTCCACACCGTCCCATCACACACTCCCGGGATCAGACACAGAGTGAATCTCCCTCCACACCGTCCCATCACACACTCCCGGGGTCAGACAGAGAGAGAAGCTCCCTCCACACCATCGCATCACACACTCCCGGGGTCAGACACAGAGTGAATCTCCCTCCACACCATCCCATCACACACTCCCGGGGTCAGACACAGAGTGAATCTCCCTCCACACCGTCCCATCACACACTCCCGGGGTCACACACAGAGTGAATCTCCCTCCACACCACCCCATCACACACTCCCGGGGTCAGACAGAGAGAGAAGCTCCCTCCACACCGTCCCATCACACACTCCCGGGGTCAGAAACAGACTGAATCTCCCTCCACACCGTCCCATCACACACTCCCGGGGTCAGACACAGAGTGAATCTCCCTCCACACCGTCCCATCACACACTCCCGGGATCAGACACAGAGTGAATCTCCCTCCACACCGTCCCATCACACACTCCCGGGGTCAGACACAAAGTGAAATTCCCTCCACACCGTCCCATAACACACTCCCGGGGTCAGACAGAGAGTGAAGCTCCCTCCACACCGTCCCATCACACACTCCTGGGGTCAGACAGAGTGAAGCTCCCTCCACACCGTCCCATCACACACTCCCGGGGTCAGACACAGAATGAAGCTCCCTCCACACGGTCCCAACACACACTCCCGGGATCAGACACAGAGTGAAGCTCCCTCCACACCATCCCATCACACACTCCCGGGGTCAGACACAGAGTGAATCTCCCTCCACACCATCCCATCACACACTCCCAGGGTCAGACACAGAGTGAAGCTCCCTCCACACCGTCCCATCACACACTCCCGGGGTCAGACACAGAGTGAAACTCCCTCCACACCGTCCCATTAGACACTCCCGGGGTCAGACACAGAGTGAAGCTCCCTCCACACCGTCCCATCACACACTCCCAGGATCAGACACAGAGTGAATCTCCCTCCACACCGTCCCATCACACACTCCCAGGATCAGACACAGAGTGAATCTCCCTCCACACTGTCCCATCACACACTCCCAGGGTCAGACACAGAGTGAATCTCCCTCCACACTGTCCCATCACACACTCCCGGGGTCAGACACAGACTGAAGCTACCTCCACACCGTCCCATCACACACTCCCGGGGTCAGACACAGAGTGAATCTCCCTCCACACTGTGCCATCACACACTCTCAAGGTCAGACACACAGTGAATCTCCCTCCACACCATCCCATTACACACTCCCGGGGTCAGACACAGAGTGAATCTCCCGCCACACCGTCCCATCACACACTCCCGGGGTCAGACAGAGAGAGAAGCTCCCTCCACACCGTCCCATCACACACTCCCTGGGTCAGACACAGAGTGAATCTCCCTCCACACCGTCCCATCACACACGCCCGGGGTCAGACAGCGAGAGAAGCTCCCTCCACACCATCCCATCACACACTCCCGGGGTCAGACACAGAGTGAAGCTCCCTCCACACCGTCCCATCACACACTCCCGGGGTCAGACACAGAGTGAAAGTCCCTCCACACCGTCCCATCACACACTCCTGGGGTCAGACACAGAGTGAAGCTCCGTCCACACCGTCCCATCACACACTCCCGGGGTCAGACACAGAGTGAATCTCCCTCCACACCGTCCCATCACACACTCCCAGGGTCAGACACATAGTGAAGCTCCCTCCACACTGTCCCATCACACACTCCCGGGGTCTGACACAGAGTTAATCTCCCTCCACACTGTCCCATCACACACTCCCGGAGTCAGACACAGTGAATCTCCCTCCACACCGTCCCATCACATACTCCCGGGGTCAGACACAGAGAGAAACTCCCTCCAGTCCGTCCAATCACACACTCCCGGGTTCAGACAGAGAGAGAAGCTCCCTCCACACTGTGCCATCACACACTCTCAAGGTCAGACACACAGTGAATCTCCCTCCACACCATCAAATCACACACTCCTGGGGTCAGACACAGAGTGAATCTCCCTCCACACCGTCCCATCACACACTCCCGGGGTCAGACAGAGAGAGAAGCTCCCTCCACACCGTACCATCACACACTCCCGGGGTCAGACAGAGAGAGAAGCTCCCTCCACACCATCCCATCACACACTCCCGGGGTCAGACACAGAGTGAATCTCCCTCCACACCATCCCATCACACACCACAGAGTGAATCTCCCTCCACACCGTCCCAACACACACTCCCGGGGTCAGACACAGAGTGAATCTCCCTCCACACCGTCCCATCACACACTCCCGGGATCAGACACAGAGTGAATCTCCCTCCACACCGTCCCATCACACACTCCCGGGGTCAGACAGAGAGAGAAGCTCCCTCCACACCATCGCATCACACACTCCCGGGGTCAGACACAGAGTGAATCTCCCTCCACACCGTCCCATCACACACTCCCGGGGTCAGACACAGAGTGAATCTCCCTCCACACCGTCCCATCTCACACTCCCGGGGTCACACACAGAGTGAATCTCCCTCCACACCGCCCCATCACACACTCCCGGGGTCAGACAGAGAGAGAAGCTCCCTCCACACCGTCCCATCACACACTCCCGGGGTCAGACACAGAGTGAATCTCCCTCCACACCGTCCCATCACACACTCCCGGGGTCAGACACAGAGTGAAGTTCCCTCCACACCGTCCCATAACACACTCCCGGGGTCAGACAGAGAGTGAAGCTCCCTCCACACCGTCCCATCACACACTCCTGGGGTCAGACAGAGAGAAGCTCCCTCCACACCGTCCCATCACACACTCCCGGGGTCAGACACAGAATGAAGCTCCCTCCACACGGTCCCAACACACACTCCCGGGATCAGACACAGAGTGAAGCTCCCTCCACACCATCCCATCACACACTCCCGGGGTCAGACACAGAGTGAATCTCCCTCCACACCATCCCATCACACACTCCCAGGGTCAGACACAGAGTGAAGCTCCCTCCACACCGTCCCATCACACACTCCCGGGGTCAGACACAGAGTGAAACTCCCTCCACACCGTCCCATTAGACACTCCCGGGGTCAGACACAGAGTGAAGCTCCCTCCACACCGTCCCATCACACACTCCCAGGATCAGACACAGAGTGAATCTCCCTCCACACCGTCCCATCACACACTCCCAGGATCAGACACAGAGTGAATCTCCCTCCACACTGTCCCATCACACACTCCCAGGGTCAGACACAGAGTGAATCTCCCTCCACACTGTCCCATCACACACTCCCGGGGTCAGACACAGAGTGAAGCTACCTCCACACCGTCCCATCACACACTCCCGGGGTCAGACACAGAGTGAATCTCCCTCCACACTGTGCCATCACACACTCTCAAGGTCAGACACACAGTGAATCTCCCTCCACACCATCCCATTACACACTCCCGGGGTCAGACACAGAGTGAATCTCCCGCCACACCGTCCCATCACACACTCCCGGGGTCAGACAGAGAGAGAAGCTCCCTCCACACCGTCCCATCACACACTCCCGGGGTCAGACAGAGAGAGAAGCTCCCTCCACACCGTCCCATCACACACTCCCAGGGTCAGACACAGAGTGAATCTCCCTCCACACCGTCCCATCACACACTCCCGGGATCAGACACAGAGTGAATCTCCCTCCACATCTTCCCATCACACACTCCCGGGGTCAGACAGAGAGAGAAGCTCCCTCCACACCATCGCATCACACACTCCCGGGGTTAGACACAGAGTGAATCTCCCTCCACACCGTCCCATCACACACTCCCGGGGTCAGACACAGAGTGAATCTCCCTCCACACCGTCCCATCACACACTCCCGGGGTCACACACAGAGTGAATCTCCCTCCACACCGCCCCATCACACACTCCCGGGGTCAGACAGAGAGAGAATCTCCCTCCACACCGACCCATCACACACTCCCGGGGTCAGACACAGAGTGAATCTCCCTCCACACCGTCCCATCACACACTCCTGGGATCAGACACAGAGTGAATCTCCCTCCACACCGTCCCATCACACACTCCCGGGGTCAGACAGAGAGAGAAGCTCCCTCCACACCATCGCATCACACACTCCCGGGGTCAGACACAGAGTGAATCTCCCTCCACACCATCCCATCACACACTCCCAGGGTCAGACACAGAGTGAAGCTCCCTCCACACCGTCCCATCACACACTCCCGGGGTCAGACACAGAGTGAAACTCCCTCCACACCGTCCCATCACACACTCCCAGGATCAGACACAGAGTGAATCTCCCTCCACACCGTCCCATCAAACACTCCTGGGATCAGACACAGAGTGAATCTCCCTCCACACTGTCCCATCACACACTCCCGGGGTCAGACACAGAGTGAAGCTACCTCCACACCGTCCCATCACACACTCCCGGGGTCAGACACAGAGTGAATCTCCCTCCACACTGTGCCATCACACACTCTCAAGGTCAGACACACAGTGAATCTCCCTCCACACCATCCCATTACACACTCCCGGGGTCAGACACAGAGTGAATCTCCCGCCACACCGTCCCATCACACACTCCCGGGGTCAGACAGAGAGAGAAGCTACCTCCACACCGTCCCATCACACACTCCCTGGGTCAGACACAGAGTGAATCTCCCTCCACACCGTCCCATCACACACACCCGGGGTCAGACAACGAGAGAAGCTCCCTCCACACCATCCCATCACACACTCCCGGGGTCAGACACAGAGTGAAGCTCCCTCCACACCGTCCCATCACACACTCCCGGGGTCAGACACAGAGTGAAAGTCCCTCCACACCGTCCCATCACACACTCCTGGGGTCAGACACAGAGTGAAGCTCCGTCCACACCGTCCCATCAAACACTCCCGGGGTCAGACACAGAGTGAATCTCCCTCCACACCGTCCCATCACACACTCCCAGGGTCAGACACATAGTGAAGCTCCCTCCACACTGTCCCATCACACACTCCCGGGGTCTGACACAGAGTTAATCTCCCTCCACACTGTCCCATCACACACTCCCGGAGTCAGACACAGTGAATCTCCCTCCACACCGTCCCATCACATACTCCCGGGGTCAGACACAGAGAGAAACTCCCTCCAGTCCGTCCAATCACACACTCCCGGGTTCAGACAGAGAGAGAAGCTCACTCCACACCGTCCCATCACACACTCCCGGGTTCAGACACAGAGTGAATCTCCCTCCACACTGTCCCATCACACACTCCCAGGGTCAGACACAGAGTGAAGCTCCCTCCACACTGTCCCATCACACACTCCCGGGGTCAGACACAGAGTGAAGCTTCCTCCGCACCGTCCCATCACACACTCCCGGGGTCAGACAGAGAGTGAATCTCCCTCCACACTGTGCCATCACACACTCTCAAGGTCAGACACACAGTGAATCTCCCTCCCTCCACACCATCAAATCACACACTCCTGGGGTCAGACACAGAGTGAATCTCCCTCCACACCGTCCCATCACACACTCCCGGGGTCAGACAGAGAGAGAAGCTCCCTCCACACCGTACCATCACACACTCACGGGGTCAGACACAGAGTGAATCTCCCTCCACACCGTCCCATCACACACTCCCGGGGTCAGACAGAGAGAGAAGCTCCCTCCACACCATCCCATCACACACTCCCGGGGTCACACACAAAGTGAATCTCCATCCACACCGCCCCATCACACACTCCCGGGGTCAGACAGAGAGAGAAGCTCCCTCCACACCGTCCCATCACACACTCCCGGGGTCAGACACAGAGTGAATCTCCCTCCACACCGTCCCATCACACACTCCCGGGGTCAGACACACAGTGAAGCTCCCTCCACACCTTCCCATCACACACTCCCAGGGTCAGACACAGAGTGAATCTCCCTCCACACCGTCCCATAAAACACTCCCGGGATCAGACACAGACTGAATCTCCCTCCACACCGTCCCATCACACACTCCAGGGGTCAGACACAGAGTGAAGCTCCCTCCACACCATCGCATCACACACTCCCGGGGTCAGACACAGAGTGAATCTCCCTACACACCGTCCCATCACACACTCCCGGGGTCAGACACAGAGTTAATCTCCCTCCACACCGTCCCATCACACACTCCCGGGGTCACACACAAAGTGAATCTCCATCCACACCGTCCCATCACACACTCCCGGGGTCAGAAACAGACTGAATCTCCCTCCACACCGTCCCATCACACACTCCCGGGGTCAGACACAGAGTGAATCTCCCTCCACACCGTCCCATCACACACTCCCGGGATCAGACACAGAGTGAATCTCCCTCCACACCGTCCCATCACACACTCCCGGGGTCAAACAGAGAGTGAATCTCCCTCCACACTGTGCCATCACACACTCTCAAGGTCAGACACACAGTGAATCTCCCTCCACACCATCAAATCACACACTCCTGGGGTCAGACACAGAGTGAATCTCCCTCCAAACCGTCCCATCACACACTCCCGGGGTCAGACAGAGAGAGAAGCTCCCTCCACACCGTACCATCACACACTCACGGGGTCAGACACAGAGTGAATCTCCCTCCACACCGTCCCATCACACACTCCCGGGGTCAGACAGAGAGAGAAGCTCCCTCCACACCATCCCATCACACACTCCCGGGGTCAGACACAGAGTGAATCTCCCTCCACACCATCCCATCACACACCACAGAGTGAATCTCCCTCCACACCGTCCCAACACACACTCCCGGGGTCAGACACAGAGTGAATCTCCCTCCACACCATCCCATCACATACTCCCGAGGTCAGAGACAGAGTAAATCTCCCTCCACACCATCCCAAAACACACTCCCGGGGTCAGACACAGAGTGAATCTCCCTCCACACCGTCCCATCACACCCTCCCAGGGTCAGACAGAGAGTGAATCTCCCTCCACACCATCCCATCACACACTCCCGGGGTCAGACACAGAGTGAATCTCCCTCCACACCATCCCATCACACACCACAGAGTGAATCTCCCTCCACACCGTCCCAACACACACTCCCGGGGTCAGACACAGAGTGAAGCTCCCTCCACACCGTCCCATCACACACTCCCAGGATCAGACACAGAGTGAATCTCCCTCCACACCGTCCCATCACACACTCCCAGGATCAGACACAGAGTGAATCTCCCTCCACACTGTCCCATCACACACTCCCAGGGTCAGACACAGAGTGAATCTCCCTCCACACTGTCCCATCACACACTCCCGGGGTCAGACACAGAGTGAAGCTACCTCCACACCGTCCCATCACACACTCCCGGGGTCAGACACAGAGTGAATCTCCCTCCACACTGTGCCATCACACACTCTCAAGGTCAGACACACAGTGAATCTCCCTCCACACCATCCCATTACACACTCCCGGGGTCAGACACAGAGTGAATCTCCCGCCACACCGTCCCATCACACACTCCCGGGGTCAGACAGAGAGAGAAGCTCCCTCCACACCGTCCCATCACACACTCCCGGGGTCAGACAGAGAGAGAAGCTCCCTCCACACCGTCCCATCACACACTCCCTGGGTCAGACACAGAGTGAATCTCCCTCCACACCGTCCCATCACACACACCCGGGGTCAGACAGCGAGAGAAGCTCCCTCCACACCATCCCATCACACACTCCCGGGGTCAGACACAGAGTGAAGCTCCCTCCACACCGTCCCATCACACACACCCGGGGTCAGACACAGAGTGAAAGTCCCTCCACACCGTCCCATCACACACTCCCGGGGTCAGACACAGAGTGAAGCTCCCTCCACACGGTCCCAACACACACTCCCGGGATCAGACACAGAGTTAAGCTCCCTCCACACCATCCCATCACACACTCCCGGGGTCAGACACAGAGTGAATCTCCCTCGACACCATCCCATCACACACTCCCAGGGTCAGACACAGAGTGAAGCTCCCTCCACACCGTCCCATCACACACTCCCGGGGTCAGACACAGAGTGAAACTCCCTCCACACCGTCCTATTACACACTCCCGGGGTCAGACACAGAGTGAAGCTCCCTCCACACCGTCCCATCACACACTCCCAGGATCAGAAACAGAGTGAATCTCCCTCCACACCGTCCCATCACACACTCCCGGGATCAGACACAGAGTGAATCTCCCTCCACACTGTCCCATCACACACTCCCAGGGTCAGACACAGAGTGAATCTCCCTCCACACTGTCCCATCACACACTCCCGGGGTCAGACACAGAGTGAAGCTTCCTCCGCACCGTCCCATCACACACTCCCGGGGTCAGACACAGAGTGAATCTCCCTCCACACCGTCCCATCACACACTCCCGGGGTCAGACAGAGAGAGAAGCTCCCTCCACACCGTCCCATCACACACTCCCTGGGTCAGACACAGAGTGAATCTCCCTCCACACCGTCCCATCACACACACCCGGGGTCAGACAGCGAGAGAAGCTCCCTCCACACCATCCCATCACACACTCCCGGGGTCAGACACAGAGTGAAGCTCCCTCCACACCGTCCCATCACACACTCCCGGGGTCAGACACAGAGTGAAAGTCCCTCCACACCGTCCCATCACACACTCCTGGGGTCAGACACAGAGTGAAGCTCCGTCCACACCGTCCCATCACATATTCCCGGGGTCAGACACAGAGTGAATCTCCCTCCACACCGTCCCATCACACACTCCCGGAGTCAGACACAGTGAATCTCCCTCCACACCGTCCCATCACATACTCCCGGGGTCAGACACAGAGAGAAACTCCCTCCAGTCCGTCCAATCACACACTCCCGGGTTCAGACAGAGAGAGAAGCTCCCTCCACACCGTCCCATCACACACTCCCGGGGTCAGACACAGAGTGAATCTCCCTCCACACTGTCCCATCACACACTCCCAGGGTCAGACACAGAGTGAAGCTCCCTCCACACTGTCCCATCACACACTCCCGGGGTCAGACACAGAGTGAATCTTCCTCCGCACCGTCCCATCACACACTCCCGGGGTCAGACAGAGAGTGAATCTCCCTCCACACTGTGCCATCACACACTCTCAAGGTCAGACACACAGTGAATCTCCCTCCACACCATCAAATCACACACTCCAGGAGTCAGACACAGAGTGAATCTCCCTCCACACCGTCCCATCACACACTCCCGGGGTCAGACAGAGAGAGAAGCTCCCTCCACACCGTACCATCACACACTCCCGGGGTCAGACACAGAGTGAATCTCCCTCCACACCATCCCATCACACACCACAGAGTGAATCTCCCTCCACACCGTCCCAACACACACTCCCGGGGTCAGACACAGAGTGAATCTCCCTCCACACCTTCCCATCACACACTCCCGGGGTCAGAGACAGAGTAAATCTCCCTCCACACCATCCCATCACATACTCCCGGGGTCAGAGACAGAGTAAATCTCCCTCCACACCATCCCAAACACTCCCGGGGTCAGACACAGAGTGAATCTCCCTGCACACCGTCCCATCACACACTCCCGGGGTCAGACACAGAGTGAATCTCCCTCCACACCGTCCCATCACACCCTCCCAGGGTCAGACAGAGAGTGAATCTCCCTCCAGACCATCCCATCACACACTCCCGGGGTCAGACACAGAGTGAATCTCCCTCCACACCATCCCATCACACACCACAGAGTGAATCTCCCTCCACACCGTCCCAACACACACTCCCGGGGTCAGACACAGAGTGAATCTCCCTCCACACCGTCCCATCACATACTCCCGGGGTCAGACACAGAGTAAATCTCCCTCCACACCGTCCCAAAACACACTCCCGGGGTCAGACACAGAGTGAATCTCCCTGCACATCGTCCCATCACACACTCCCGGGGTCAGACACAGAGTGAATCTCCCTCCACACCGTCCCATCACACACTCCCGGGGTCAGACACACAGTGAAGCTCCCTCCACACCTTCCCATCACACACTCCCAGGGTCAGACACAGAGTGAATCTCCCTCCACACCGTCCCATCACACACTCCCGGGATCAGACACGGAGTGAATCTCCCTCCACACCGTCCCATCACACACTCCCGGGGTCAGACAGAGAGAGAAGCTCCCTCCACACCATCGCATCACACACTCCCGGGGTCAGACACAGAGTGAATCTCCCTCCACACCGTCCCATCACACACTCCCGGGGTCAGACACAGAGTGAATCTCCCTCCACACCGTCCCATCACACACTCCCGGGGTCACACACAAAGTGAATCTCCCTCCACACCGCCCCAGCACACACTCCCGGGGTCAGACAGAGAGAGAAGCTCCCTCCACACCGTCCCATCACACACTCCCGGGGTCAGAAACAGACTGAATCTCCCTCCACACCGTCCCATCACACACTCCCGGGGTCAGACACAGAGTGAATCTCCCTCCACACCGTCCCATCACACACTCCCGGGGTCAGACACAGAGTGAATCTGCCTCCACACCGTCCCATCACACACTCCCGGGGTCAGACACAGAGTGAATCTCCCTCCACACCGCCCCATCACACACTCCCGGGGTCAGACAGAGAGAGAAGCTCCCTCCACACCGTCCCATCACACACTCCCGGGGTCAGAAACAGACTGAATCTCCCTCCACACCGTCCCATCACACACTCCCGGGGTCAGACACAGAGTGAATCTCCCTCCACACCGTCCCATCACACACTCCCGGGATCAGACACAGAGTGAATCTCCCTCCACACCGTCCCATCACGCACTCCCGGGGTCAGACACAGAGTGAAGTTCCCTCCACACCGTCCCATAACACACTCCCGGGGTCAGACAGAGAGTGAAGCTCCCTCCACACCGTCCCATCACACACTCCCGGGGTCAGACACAGTGAAGCTCCCTCCACACCGTCCCATCACACACTCCCGGGGTCAGACACAGAGTGAATCTCCCTCCACACCGTCCCATCACACACTCCCGGGGTCAGACAGAGAGAGAAGCTCCCTCCACACCATCGCATCACACACTCCCGGGGTCAGACACAGAGTGAATCTCCCTCCACACCGTCCCATCACACACGCCCGGGGTCAGACACAGAGTAAATCTCCCTCCACACCGTCCCATCACACACTCCCGGGGTCACACACAGAGTGAATCTCCCTCCTCACCGCCCCATCACACACTCCCGGGGTCAGACAGAGAGAGAAGCTCCCTCCACACCGTCCCATCACACACTCCCGGTGTCAGAAACAGACTGAATCTCCCTCCACACCGTCCCATCACACACTCCCGGGGTCAGACACAGAGTGAATCTCCCTCGACACCATCCCATCACACACTCCCAGGGTCAGACACAGAGTGAAGCTCCCTCCACACCGTCCCATCACACACTCCCGGGGTCAGACACAGAGTGAAACTCCCTCCACACCGTCCCATTACACACTCCCGGGGTCAGACACAGAGTGAAGCTCCCTCCACACCGTCCCATCACACACTCCCAGGATCAGACACAGAGTGAATCTCCCTCCACACCGTCCCATCACACACTCCCGGGATCAGACACAGAGTGAATCTCCCTCCACACTGTCCCATCACACACTCCCAGGGTCAGACACAGAGTGAATCTCCCTCCACACTGTCCCATCACACACTCCCGGGGTCAGACACAGAGTGAAGCTTCCTCCGCACCGTCCCATCACACACTCCCGGGGTCAGACAGAGAGTGAATCTCCCTCCACACTGTGCCATCACACACTCCCGGGGTCAGACAGAGAGAGAAGCTCCCTCCACACCATCCCATCACACACTCCCGGGGTCAGACACAGAGTGAATCTCCCTCCACACCATCCCATCACACACCATAGAGTGAATCTCCCTCCACACCGTCCCAACACACACTCCCGGGGTCAGACACAGAGTGAATCTCCCTCCACACCATCCCATCACATACTCCCGGGGTCAGAGACAGAGTAAATCTCCCTCCACACCATCCCAAAACACACTCCCGGGGTCAGACACAGAGTGAATCTCCCTGCACACCGTCCCATCACACACTCCCGGGGTCAGACACAGAGTGCATCTCCCTCCACACCGTCCCATCACACCCTCCCAGGGTCAGACAGAGATTGAATCTCCCTCCACACCATCCCATCACACACTCCCGGGGTCAGACACAGAGTGAATCTCCCTCCACACCATCCCATCACACACCACAGAGTGAATCTCCCTCCACACCGTCCCAACACACACTCCCGGGGTCAGACACAGAGTGAATCTCCCTCCACACCGTCCCATCACATACTCCCGGGGACAGACACAGAGTAAATCTCCCTGCACACCGTCCCAAAACACACTCCCGGGGTCAGACACAGACTGAATATCCCTGCACACCGTCCCATCACACACTCCCGGGGTCAGACACAGAGTGAATCTCCCACCACACCGTCCCATCACACCCTCCCGGGGTCAGACACACAGTGAAGCTCCCTCCACACCTTCCCATCACACACTCCCAGGGTCAGACACAGAGTGAATCTCCCTCCACACCGTCCCATCACACACTCCCGGGATCAGACACAGAGTGAATCTCCCTCCACATCGTCCCATCACACACTCCCGGGGTCAGACAGAGAGAGAAGCTCCCTCCACACCATCGCATCACACACTCCCGGGGTCAGACACAGAGTGAATCTCCCTCCACAGCGTCCCATCACACACTCCCGGGGTCAGACACAGAGTGAATCTCCCTCCACACCGTCCCATCACACACTCCCGGGGTCACACACAGAGTGAATCTCCCTCCACACCGCCCCATCACACACTCCCGGGGTCAGACAGAGAGAGAAGCTCCCTCCACACCGTCCCATCACACACTCCCGGGGTCAGAAACAGACTGAATCTCCCTCCACACCGTCCCATCACACACTCCCGGGGTCAGACACAGAGTGAATCTCCCTCCACACCGTCCCATCACACACTCCCGGGATCAGACACAGAGTGAATCTCCCTCCACACCGTCCCATCACACACTCCCGGGGTCAGACAGAGAGAGAAGCTCCCTCCACACCATCGCATCACACACTCCCGGGGTCAGACACAGAGTGAATCTCCCTCCACACCGTCCCATCACACACTCCCGGGGTCAGACACAGAGTGAATCTCCCTCCACACCGTCCCATCTCACACTCCCGGGGTCACACACAGAGTGAATCTCCCTCCACACCGCCCCATCACACACTCCCGGGGTCAGACAGAGAGAGAAGCTCCCTCCACACCGTCCCATCACACACTCCCGGGGTCAGACACAGAGTGAATCTCTCTCCACACCGTCCCATCACACACTCCCGGGGTCAGACACAGAGTGAATCTCCCTCGACACCGTCCCATCACACACTCCCGTGGTCAGACACACAGTGAAGCTCCCTCCACACCTTCCCATCACACACTCCCAGGGTCAGACACAGAGTGAATCTCCCTCCACACCGTCCCATCACACACTCCCGGGATCAGACACAGAGTGAATCTCCCTCCACACCGTCCCATCACACACTCCCGGGGTCAGACAGAGAGAGAAGCTCCCTCCACACCATCGCATCACACACTCCCGGGGTCAGACACAGAGTGAATCTCCCTCCACACCATCCCATCACACACTCCCGGGGTCAGACACAGAGTGAATCTCCCTCCACACCGTCCCATCACACACTCCCGGGGTCACACACAGAGTGAATCTCCCTCCACACCGCCCCATCACACACTCCCGGGGTCAGACAGAGAGAGAAGCTCCCTCCACACCGTCCCATCACACACTCCCGGGGTCAGAAACAGACTGAATCTCCCTCCACACCGTCCCATCACACACTCCCGGGGTCAGACACAGAGTGAATCTCCCTCCACACCGTCCCATCACACACTCCCGGGATCAGACACAGAGTGAATCTCCCTCCACACCGTCCCATCACACACTCCCGGGGTCAGACACAAAGTGAAATTCCCTCCACACCGTCCCATAACACACTCCCGGGGTCAGACAGAGAGTGAAGCTCCCTCCACACCGTCCCATCACACACTCCTGGGGTCAGACAGAGTGAAGCTCCCTCCACACCGTCCCATCACACACTCCCGGGGTCAGACACAGAATGAAGCTCCCTCCACACGGTCCCAACACACACTCCCGGGATCAGACACAGAGTGAAGCTCCCTCCACACCATCCCATCACACAGTCCCGGGGTCAGACACAGAGTGAATCTCCCTCCACACCATCCCATCACACACTCCCAGGGTCAGACACAGAGTGAAGCTCCCTCCACACCGTCCCATCACACACTCCCGGGGTCAGACACAGAGTGAAACTCCCTCCACACCGTCCCATTAGACACTCCCGGGGTCAGACACAGAGTGAAGCTCCCTCCACACCGTCCCATCACACACTCCCAGGATCAGACACAGAGTGAATCTCCCTCCACACCGTCCCATCACACACTCCCAGGATCAGACACAGAGTGAATCTCCCTCCACACCTTCCCATCACACACTCCCGGGGTCAGACACAGACTGAAGCTACCTCCACACCGTCCCATCACACACTCCCGGGGTCAGACAGAGAGTGAATCTCCCTCCACACTGTGCCATCACACACTCTCAAGGTCAGACACACAGTGAATCTCCCTCCACACCATCAAATCACACACTCCTGGGGTCAGACACAGAGTGAATCTCCCTCCACACCGTCCCATCACACACTCCCGGGGTCAGACAGAGAGAGAAGCTCCCTCCACACCGTACCATCACACACTCCCGGGGTCAGACACAGAGTGAATCTCCCTCCACACCATCCCATCACACACCACAGAGTGAATCTCCCTCCACACCGTCCCAACACACACTCCCGGGGTCAGACACAGAGTGAATCTCCCTCCACACCATCCCATCACACACTCCCGGGGTCAGAGACAGAGTAAATCTCCCTCCACACCATCCCATCACATACTCCCGGGGTCAGAGACAGAGTAAATCTCCCTCCACACCATCCCAAACACTCCCGGGGTCAGACACAGAGTGAATCTCCCTGCACACCGTCCCATCACACACTCCCGGGGTCAGACACAGAGTGAATCTCCCTCCACACCGTCCCATCACACCCTCCCAGGGTCAGACAGAGAGTGAATCTCCCTCCAGACCATCCCATCACACACTCCCGGGGTCAGACACAGAGTGAATCTCCCTCCACACCATCCCATCACACACCACAGAGTGAATCTCCCTCCACACCGTCCCAACACACACTCCCGGGGTCAGACACAGAGTGAATCTCCCTCCACACCGTCCCATCACATACTCCCGGGGTCAGACACAGAGTAAATCTCCCTCCACACCGTCCCAAAACACACTCCCGGGGTCAGACACAGAGTGAATCTCCCTGCACATCGTCCCATCACACACTCCCGGGGTCAGACACAGAGTGAATCTCCCTCCACACCGTCCCATCACACACTCCCGGGGTCAGACACACAGTGAAGCTCCCTCCACACCTTCCCATCACACACTCCCAGGGTCAGACACAGAGTGAATCTCCCTCCACACCGTCCCATCACACACTCCCGGGATCAGACACGGAGTGAATCTCCCTCCACACCGTCCCATCACACACTCCCGGGGTCAGACAGAGAGAGAAGCTCCCTCCACACCATCGCATCACACACTCCCGGGGTCAGACACAGAGTGAATCTCCCTCCACACCGTCCCATCACACACTCCCGGGGTCAGACACAGAGTGAATCTCCCTCCACACCGTCCCATCACACACTCCCGGGGTCAGACAGAGAGAGAAGCTCCCTCCACACCGTACCATCACACACTCCCGGGGTCAGACACAGAGTGAATCTCCCTCCACACCATCCCATCACACACCACAGAGTGAATCTCCCTCCACACCGTCCCAACACACACTCCCGGGGTCAGACACAGAGTGAATCTCCCTCCACACCATCCCATCACACACTCCCGGGGTCAGAGACAGAGTAAATCTCCCTCCACACCATCCCATCACATACTCCCGGGGTCAGAGACAGAGTAAATCTCCCTCCACACCATCCCAAACACTCCCGGGGTCAGACACAGAGTGAATCTCCCTGCACACCGTCCCATCACACACTCCCGGGGTCAGACACAGAGTGAATCTCCCTCCACACCGTCCCATCACACCCTCCCAGGGTCAGACAGAGAGTGAATCTCCCTCCAGACCATCCCATCACACACTCCCGGGGTCAGACACAGAGTGAATCTCCCTCCACACCATCCCATCACACACCACAGAGTGAATCTCCCTCCACACCGTCCCAACACACACTCCCGGGGTCAGACACAGAGTGAATCTCCCTCCACACCGTCCCATCACATACTCCCGGGGTCAGACACAGAGTAAATCTCCCTCCACACCGTCCCAAAACACACTCCCGGGGTCAGACACAGAGTGAATCTCCCTGCACATCGTCCCATCACACACTCCCGGGGTCAGACACAGAGTGAATCTCCCTCCACACCGTCCCATCACACACTCCCGGGGTCAGACACACAGTGAAGCTCCCTCCACACCTTCCCATCACACACTCCCAGGGTCAGACACAGAGTGAATCTCCCTCCACACCGTCCCATCACACACTCCCGGGATCAGACACGGAGTGAATCTCCCTCCACACCGTCCCATCACACACTCCCGGGGTCAGACAGAGAGAGAAGCTCCCTCCACACCATCGCATCACACACTCCCGGGGTCAGACACAGAGTGAATCTCCCTCCACACCGTCCCATCACACACTCCCGGGGTCAGACACAGAGTGAATCTCCCTCCACACCGTCCCATCACACACTCCCGGGGTCAGAAACAGACTGAATCTCCCTCCACACCGTCCCATCACACACTCCCGGGGTCAGACACAGAGTGAATCTCCCTCCACACCGTCCCATCACACACTCCCGGGGTCAGACACAGAGTGAATCTGCCTCCACACCGTCCCATCACACACTCCCGGGGTCAGACACAGAGTGAATCTCCCTCCACACCGCCCCATCACACACTCCCGGGGTCAGACAGAGAGAGAAGCTCCCTCCACACCGTCCCATCACACACTCCCGGGGTCAGAAACAGACTGAATCTCCCTCCACACCGTCCCATCACACACTCCCGGGGTCAGACACAGAGTGAATCTCCCTCCACACCGTCCCATCACACACTCCCGGGATCAGACACAGAGTGAATCTCCCTCCACACCGTCCCATCACGCACTCCCGGGGTCAGACACAGAGTGAAGTTCCCTCCACACCGTCCCATAACACACTCCCGGGGTCAGACAGAGAGTGAAGCTCCCTCCACACCGTCCCATCACACACTCCCGGGGTCAGACACAGTGAAGCTCCCTCCACACCGTCCCATCACACACTCCCGGGGTCAGACACAGAGTGAATCTCCCTCCACACCGTCCCATCACACACTCCCGGGGTCAGACAGAGAGAGAAGCTCCCTCCACACCATCGCATCACACACTCCCGGGGTCAGACACAGAGTGAATCTCCCTCCACACCGTCCCATCACACACGCCCGGGGTCAGACACAGAGTCAATCTCCCTCCACACCGTCCCATCACACACTCCCGGGGTCACACACAGAGTGAATCTCCCTCCTCACCGCCCCATCACACACTCCCGGGGTCAGACAGAGAGAGAAGCTCCCTCCACACCGTCCCATCACACACTCCCGGTGTCAGAAACAGACTGAATCTCCCTCCACACCGTCCCATCACACACTCCCGGGGTCAGACACAGAGTGAATCTCCCTCGACACCATCCCATCACACACTCCCAGGGTCAGACACAGAGTGAAGCTCCCTCCACACAGTCCCATCACACACTCCCGGGGTCAGACACAGAGTGAAACTCCCTCCACACCGTCCCATTACACACTCCCGGGGTCAGACACAGAGTGAAGCTCCCTCCACACCGTCCCATCACACACTCCCAGGATCAGACACAGAGTGAATCTCCCTCCACACCGTCCCATCACACACTCCCGGGATCAGACACAGAGTGAATCTCCCTCCACACTGTCCCATCACACACTCCCAGGGTCAGACACAGAGTGAATCTCCCTCCACACTGTCCCATCACACACTCCCGGGGTCAGACACAGAGTGAAGCTTCCTCCGCACCGTCCCATCACACACTCCCGGGGTCAGACAGAGAGTGAATCTCCCTCCACACTGTGCCATCACACACTCCCGGGGTCAGACAGAGAGAGAAGCTCCCTCCACACCATCCCATCACACACTCCCGGGGTCAGACACAGAGTGAATCTCCCTCCACACCATCCCATCACACACCACAGAGTGAATCTCCCTCCACACCGTCCCAACACACACTCCCGGGGTCAGACACAGAGTGAATCTCCCTCCACACCATCCCATCACATACTCCCGGGGTCAGAGACAGAGTAAATCTCCCTCCACACCATCCCAAAACACACTCCCGGGGTCAGACACAGAGTGAATCTCCCTGCACACCGTCCCATCACACACTCCCGGGGTCAGACACAGAGTGCATCTCCCTCCACACCGTCCCATCACACCCTCCCAGGGTCAGACAGAGATTGAATCTCCCTCCACACCATCCCATCACACACTCCCGGGGTCAGACACAGAGTGAATCTCCCTCCACACCATCCCATCACACACCACAGAGTGAATCTCCCTCCACACCGTCCCAACACACACTCCCGGGGTCAGACACAGAGTGAATCTCCCTCCACACCGTCCCATCACATACTCCCGGGGACAGACACAGAGTAAATCTCCCTGCACACCGTCCCAAAACACACTCCCGGGGTCAGACACAGACTGAATATCCCTGCACACCGTCCCATCACACACTCCCGGGGTCAGACACAGAGTGAATCTCCCACCACACCGTCCCATCACACCCTCCCGGGGTCAGACACACAGTGAAGCTCCCTCCACACCTTCCCATCACACACTCCCAGGGTCAGACACAGAGTGAATCTCCCTCCACACCGTCCCATCACACACTCCCGGGATCAGACACAGAGTGAATCTCCCTCCACATCGTCCCATCACACACTCCCGGGGTCAGACAGAGAGAGAAGCTCCCTCCACACCATCGCATCACACACTCCCGGGGTCAGACACAGAGTGAATCTCCCTCCACAGCGTCCCATCACACACTCCCGGGGTCAGACACAGAGTGAATCTCCCTCCACACCGTCCCATCACACACTCCCGGGGTCACACACAGAGTGAATCTCCCTCCACACCGCCCCATCACACACTCCCGGGGTCAGACAGAGAGAGAAGCTCCCTCCACACCGTCCCATCACACACTCCCGGGGTCAGAAACAGACTGAATCTCCCTCCACACCGTCCCATCACACACTCCCGGGGTCAGACACAGAGTGAATCTCCCTCCACACCGTCCCATCACACACTCCCGGGATCAGACACAGAGTGAATCTCCCTCCACACCGTCCCATCACACACTCCCGGGGTCAGACAGAGAGAGAAGCTCCCTCCACACCATCGCATCACACACTCCCGGGGTCAGACACAGAGTGAATCTCCCTCCACACCGTCCCATCACACACTCCCGGGGTCAGACACAGAGTGAATCTCCCTCCACACCGTCCCATCTCACACTCCCGGGGTCACACACAGAGTGAATCTCCCTCCACACCGCCCCATCACACACTCCCGGGGTCAGACAGAGAGAGAAGCTCCCTCCACACCGTCCCATCACACACTCCCGGGGTCAGACACAGAGTGAATCTCTCTCCACACCGTCCCATCACACACTCCCGGGGTCAGACACAGAGTGAATCTCCCTCGACACCGTCCCATCACACACTCCCGTGGTCAGACACACAGTGAAGCTCCCTCCACACCTTCCCATCACACACTCCCAGGGTCAGACACAGAGTGAATCTCCCTCCACACCGTCCCATCACACACTCCCGGGATCAGACACAGAGTGAATCTCCCTCCACACCGTCCCATCACACACTCCCGGGGTCAGACAGAGAGAGAAGCTCCCTCCACACCATCGCATCACACACTCCCGGGGTCAGACACAGAGTGAATCTCCCTCCACACCATCCCATCACACACTCCCGGGGTCAGACACAGAGTGAATCTCCCTCCACACCGTCCCATCACACACTCCCGGGGTCACACACAGAGTGAATCTCCCTCCACACCGCCCCATCACACACTCCCGGGGTCAGACAGAGAGAGAAGCTCCCTCCACACCGTCCCATCACACACTCCCGGGGTCAGAAACAGACTGAATCTCCCTCCACACCGTCCCATCACACACTCCCGGGGTCAGACACAGAGTGAATCTCCCTCCACACCGTCCCATCACACACTCCCGGGATCAGACACAGAGTGAATCTCCCTCCACACCGTCCCATCACACACTCCCGGGGTCAGACACAAAGTGAAATTCCCTCCACACCGTCCCATAACACACTCCCGGGGTCAGACAGAGAGTGAAGCTCCCTCCACACCGTCCCATCACACACTCCTGGGGTCAGACAGAGTGAAGCTCCCTCCACACCGTCCCATCACACACTCCCGGGGTCAGACACAGAATGAAGCTCCCTCCACACGGTCCCAACACACACTCCCGGGATCAGACACAGAGTGAAGCTCCCTCCACACCATCCCATCACACACTCCCGGGGTCAGACACAGAGTGAATCTCCCTCCACACCATCCCATCACACACTCCCAGGGTCAGACACAGAGTGAAGCTCCCTCCACACCGTCCCATCACACACTCCCGGGGTCAGACACAGAGTGAAACTCCCTCCACACCGTCCCATTAGACACTCCCGGGGTCAGACACAGAGTGAAGCTCCCTCCACACCGTCCCATCACACACTCCCAGGATCAGACACAGAGTGAATCTCCCTCCACACCGTCCCATCACACACTCCCAGGATCAGACACAGAGTGAATCTCCCTCCACACTGTCCCATCACACACTCCCGGGGTCAGACACAGACTGAAGCTACCTCCACACCGTCCCATCACACACTCCCGGGGTCAGACACAGAGTGAATCTCCCTCCACACTGTGCCATCACACACTCTCAAGGTCAGACACACAGTGAATCTCCCTCCACACCATCCCATTACACACTCCCGGGGTCAGACACAGAGTGAATCTCCCGCCACACCGTCCCATCACACACTCCCGGGGTCAGACAGAGAGAGAAGCTCCCTCCACACCGTCCCATCACACACTCCCTGGGTCAGACACAGAGTGAATCTCCCTCCACACCGTCCCATCACACACACCCGGGGTCAGACAGCGAGAGAAGCTCCCTCCACACCATCCCATCACACACTCCCGGGGTCAGACACAGAGTGAAGCTCCCTCCACACCGTCCCATCACACACTCCCGGGGTCAGACACAGAGTGAAAGTCCCTCCACACCGTCCCATCACACACTCCTGGGGTCAGACACAGAGTGAAGCTCCGTCCACACCGTCCCATCACACACTCCCGGGGTCAGACACAGAGTGAATCTCCCTCCACACCGTCCCATCACACACTCCCAGGGTCAGACACATAGTGAAGCTCCCTCCACACTGTCCCATCACACACTCCCGGGGTCAGACACAGAGTTAATCTCCCTCCACACTGTCCCATCACACACTCCCGGAGTCAGACACAGTGAATCTCCCTCCACACCGTCCCATCACATACTCCCGGGGTCAGACACAGAGAGAAACTCCCTCCAGTCCGTCCAATCACACACTCCCGGGTTCAGACAGAGAGAGAAGCTCCCTCCACACTGTGCCATCACACACTCTCAAGGTCAGACACACAGTGAATCTCCCTCCACACCATCAAATCACACACTCCTGGGGTCAGACACAGAGTGAATCTCCCTCCACACCGTCCCATCACACACTCCCGGGGTCAGACAGAGAGAGAAGCTCCCTCCACACCGTACCATCACACACTCACGGGGTCAGACAGAGAGAGAAGCTCCCTCCACACCATCCCATCACACACTCCCGGGGTCAGACACAGAGTGAATCTCCCTCCACACCATCCCATCACACACCACAGAGTGAATCTCCCTCCACACCGTCCCAACACACACTCCCGGGGTCAGACACAGAGTGAATCTCCCTCCACACCGTCCCATCACACACTCCGGGATCAGACACAGAGTGAATCTCCCTCCACACCGTCCCATCACACACTCCCGGGGTCAGACAGAGAGAGAAGCTCCCTCCACACCATCGCATCACACACTCCCGGGGTCAGACACAGAGTGAATCTCCCTCCACACCGTCCCATCACACACTCCCGGGGTCAGACACAGAGTGAATCTCCCTCCACACCGTCCCATCTCACACTCCCGGGGTCACACACAGAGTGAATCTCCCTCCACACCGCCCCATCACACACTCCCGGGGTCAGACAGAGAGAGAAGCTCCCTCCACACCGTCCCATCAAACACTCCCGGGGTCAGACACAGAGTGAATCTCCCTCCACACCGTCCCATCACACACGCCCGGGGTCAGACACAGAGTGAAGTTCCCTCCACACCGTCCCATAACACACTCCCGGGGTCAGACAGAGAGTGAAGCTCCCTCCACACCGTCCCATCACACACTCCTGGGGTCAGACAGAGAGAAGCTCCCTCCACACCGTCCCATCACACACTCCCGGGGTCAGACACAGAATGAAGCTCCCTCCACACGGTCCCAACACACACTCCCGGGATCAGACACAGAGTGAAGCTCCCTCCACACCATCCCATCACACACTCCCGGGGTCAGACACAGAGTGAATCTCCCTCCACACCATCCCATCACACACTCCCAGGGTCAGACACAGAGTGAAGCTCCCTCCACACCATCCCATTACACACTCCCGGGGTCAGACACAGAGTGAAACTCCCTCCACACCGTCCCATTAGACACTCCCGGGGTCAGACACAGAGTGAAGCTCCCTCCACACCGTCCCATCACACACTCCCAGGATCAGACACAGAGTGAATCTCCCTCCACACCGTCCCATCACACACTCCCGAGGTCAGACAGAGAGAGAAGCTCCCTCCACACCGTCCCATCACACACTCACGGGGTCAGACACAGAGTGAATCTCCCTCCACACCGTCCTATCACACACTCCCGGGGTCAGACAGAGAGAGAAGCTCCCTCCACACCATCCCATCACACACTCCCGGGGTCAGACACAGAGTGAATCTCCCTCCACACCATCCCATCACACACCACAGAGTGAATCTCCCTCCACACCATCCCATCACATACTCCCGGGGTCAGATACAGAGTAAATCTCCCTCCACACCATCCCAAAACACACTCCCGGGGTCAGACACAGAGTGAATCTCCCTCCACACCGTCCCATCACACCCTCCCAGGGTCAGACAGAGAGTGAATCTCCCTCCACACTGTCCCATCACACACTCCCAGGGTCAGACACAGAGAGGAGCTGTGCTGACTGAGCTGGGAGAAATCGAAGGAAAACTACTGGATAAAGTTCGTGGAATACTTTGGAGGTGGCTCTAAAAGTCTCTTGGACAACTGAGTGAGTGACGGCGTTGGCGTGGAAGCTCGGTGTGGAGTTTTTGCTGCCGGTTTGGACTGGGTTTGTTGGCGGCTGCTTACTGCGTAGCTCCCAGCTGCGGCCGCTGGCAACTCGCCAGTAAGCCGGTTCGCTCCAAAACCGGAGGGAAACGCCGTCGTTTTCCCCCCATTGACATCGGGGCAACGTTCCTCCTCCATTGTTTTCCTGATTTTTTGTCCGGTGTCGGTGCCGGTGCCGGAGCATCTGGAAGGACGTTTCGGCCTCTCCCGGCCTGGGTCTCTGCACGTCCGACGGAGCCTTTCCTGGCGCCGAGCCAGCGAGGAACTGTCGACTGCAAACTTTCCCGGCCAGTTATTCGACTCGCTCCAGGACTTCTAACTGGCACCGCCGCAAAATTCTCGGACTGGAAAGAGCGCCAGCATGCCGGACCAGTCTCCAGGGAGTCGCGGGCCTTCGGGGAGTTACTCAAGGGTGGCTGCCTCCCCGGCCTCGGACAACGCCCTGTTTCGGTCGGTGAAGGTGGAACGTGGGGTGCAATGTATTTTGCGCCCTGGAATGACACTAGAAAAGTGTACGGAGGCAATGGAGGACCTTGTGGGGAAAGGTGGTATTCTGGCCACCGAGAAGGAGTTCGGAAAGGCGGTGTTCTATCTGGTGAATGAAGAGCTAGTGCACCGGGCCCTAAGCAGGGGAGTCACGGTGGACAACATCTTTTTACCTATGGAGCTGGTGACGGCCCCCACGCAACGTATCGTGCTTGGGCATGTTAAGCCTTTCATTCCAAATGAGGACTTGCTTCCCCCACTGGCCCGTTTAGGGCAAGTAAGGTCGGAGATCACTGCCATCCGACACAAATTTAAGAGACGCACCCTCCGCACCGTAATCTCTTTCCGGCGTCAGGTTTTCATGCAGCTGGAAAGGGAGGACGATGTTGAGGGCCGCTTTACTGTACGGCACGAGGGAGTAGATTATCAGGTGTACTGGAGCTCCGAGCGCCCACGGTGCCATGCGTGCAGGGAGGTGGGGCACTTTCGGAGGGACTGTCCTGCCGCCCGGAACCCGAGGGAGCCCACTTCGGGCACCAGTGCCCCAGCTACCTCTGCCCCTGATCCTACTCCTGCGCGTGCGCCTGCGCCTGCATCTGACCCTGCCCCCGCCCGTGATCCTGCCCCAGCCCCTCACCCTGCCCCTACCCCTACCCCTGTCCCTACTTCTACGGTTGGGTCGGTCCCTGCTCCTCTCCCTGTAGTTCAGGTGGGGGACGGGGTGGAGTCTGTGCGGAGTAAGAAGGCAAAGGGGAAATCCAAACATAGTAAGAAGCGGGTCTTTGAGGCCGCAGAGCTCACACCCGTTTCGTCTGAAGTGGAGCGTGGGGCTCGGGGAGGTGCGCAAGCAGACGGGGCGATGGAAACAGAAGGCGCCGCCCCATCGGTGAAGCCTGCACCTGTGTGCTCCTCCAGCGTGAAGAGGAGAAGGGAACGTTCCCGCAAGAGGGCAGGGGATGTAGATGCGGGGGAGTCCCAGGAAGGGGTGGGAATCCGGGTAGGGGTTGGTTCTAAACCTGAGTCCTCAGATGTAGCCACCAGTCCTGGGGTAGACGGTGTGGTTGTGCAAAAAGCTTGTGATAGGCCTGTTTGCACAAATGAGGCAGCCCTGGAGGCCTCCACCCAGGACCTACAAGTCAGCGCCTCTCTGGAGACCAGTGTACCGAATACTGTAAGAGGAGACGAGGCAAAGCTCTCTCATTCTCAGCACCAGGCGGCTTATGAATCCCTTGGACCAAAGGTGCCGGGTTCCCCTCTATGCCTGCCCCCTAGGGAGGACGATATTCTGTGCACATCGACCCCAGCAATAAATGACTTGCAGGGAGTCCCTGGGGATTGTCTCTCCACTGTCGCAAATGTGGATGAGGCTGATGCGACGGTGGAGCAGGCAGGTAAGAGCGAGGTGCCCGCTGCGCGGTGTGGGTCGCAGGCGCAGCCATCTACTGGAACATGCGGGGAGGCCGATGGGGATTCTGTCTGCAGTGACGGGTTGGAGGGGGACTCTTTCGATAGTGAAACAATGGACATCCTCACCCCTCCTGAGAAATCCCCATTGATACCTGTAGAGGAAATTAAGCATTTCATTCTCACCTCTGAGGGTGCCAAGCACCGGCCTCAGCTAGCCTCGCTTCGCTGGCCCAGCATGCCGAGGCTGGTGAGGTCCCTGCGAGTCATCCTCAGACGAAAGGGAAAGGGAAAGAGGAATGCGGTGGTGGGGAACGACAGACGGCAACTAAAATCTTTCCTGGATGACCTAGTAAGGGACATCAGAGGGAGAAGCAGCCTCGCTCCTACGGGGGATGGTGGGTCACAGGGTGTTGCTGGTACCGCCCGAGCCCGGAAAGCAAAAGGTATCCTTGCTTTCTTTCCGGACAGTGTGGTGGAAGGCGCCTCCGCTCTCACCGAAATGGGCGCAGCTGCTGAGACCTAGTGTGCTCCCGCCATGAAGCTTACCATAGCTAGTCTCAATGTAAATGGCAGCAGGGGTCCTCTTCGCAGGCATAACAATCTCTCAGTCCTCAGGGATGGGCGGTATACGGTGAGTTTCCTGCAGGAAACCCATACCATCCCTGGGGACGCGTCTGCTTGGCTCCTGGAGTGGCAGGGCGGGGTCTACATGAGCCACCTCAGCTCCATTTCTAGCGGGGTGGCGATCCTGTTGGCCCCGACCTTCCAGCCAGTAATTGAAAGGGTCCAAGACGTTTGTGCCCGGCCGTCTGCTCCACCTGGTTGTGCGCCTGGATGGCGTACCATTGCATTTTATCAATGTGTACGCTCCCAGGCGCGGTGTGATGCAGACGCGCCTATTCTGTCAGCTGTCCACCCTGCTGAGCTCCATCGATCCTGGGGACTGCGTCATCCTCGGGGGAGATTTCAATTGTACCCTCGAGGCGGAGGACCGTTCGGGCCTCCAACGCGACCCAGCATCAGCAAAAAAGTTAAAGGAGCTAGTCGGCTCCTTTGACTCGGTGGACAGCTGGCGGAATTTTCACCCCAACTCTAGCGCCTTCTCGAGAAGGTCTAGAGAAGGAGGTTCCAGGATAGACCGCATTTACATCTCTCGGGCCTACGCCTCCCGCGTGTCGGCGTCCTCCATGCGGCCAGTGTCGTGCTCGGATCATCACCTTGTGTGGATGGAATTTATTCCACTACACCCTCGGGTGGGATCCAGGTATTGGCATTTTAACAACCGGCTGCTGGAGGACAGCCGTTTCCGGGATTCGTTCCGAGCGTTCTGGGTCTCCTGGAAGGAGAGGCGGAGAGAGTTCTGCTCCCTACGGCTATGGTGGGATGTGGGCTTTGCCCACATCCGGTTTTTATGTCGGGAGTACACTAGGGGGTCGACCAAAGGGCGGGGCTCTGAGATTGAGTGGCTTGAGAGAGCGTTGCTTGACCTGGAGTCCCGCCTCGGTCCGACCACTGGAGACCAGCAGCTGTGGCAGGAATACCAGGAGAAGAAGGACGCACTAAGGGACTTGCAGCTTCAGCAGTCCCGAGGTGCGTACGTGAGGTCACGGATCCAAATGCTGCAGGATTTGGACCGTGGCTCACCCTTCTTCTACTCGTTGGAGAGGTGGCGGGGAGTTCAAAAGCAGCTAGTGGAATTGCTGGCTGCCGATGGCTCCTCCATCACGGACCCTGATGGAATTAACAACGAGGTCCGTTCATTCTATCGGTCCTTATTCTCGTCTGATCCGTCAAATGCGGAGGCGTGCAATGAAGTCTGGAAGGATTTGCCTAAGGTCAGTCCAGAGGATGCAGTGCGTCTGGATGCCCCCCTGACTCGGGAGGAGCTGTCCACTGCCCTTCGGCAACTCCGGAGGGGCAAGTCCCCTGGTTTGGATGGACTGAGTGTTGAGTTTTATCAGGCTTTTTGGGATGTCCTGGGGGATGATTACAGCCTTGTCCTAGGGGAGAGCCTAGCCACCGGAGAAATGCCCCTCTCATGGCGAAGAGCTGTTGTGGTCCTACTGCCCAAGAAGGGAGACCTCCGCCTGCTAAAGAACTGGCGGCCGGTCTCCCTCTTGTGCGCGGACTACAAGATCTTCGCCCGGGCAATGGCCAACCGTCTGGGTTCGGTAATTGGACAGGTGGTCCATCCTGACCAATCTTACACGGTCCCGGGCCGCTCCATCCAGGACAATGTCCACCTAGTACGGGACCTGATCCACCTGCTCCAGGAGACTGGGACCCCGGCAGCGTTTCTTTCTCTTGACCAGGAGAAGGCGTTTGACCGGGTGGACCACAGTTTCCTGCTGGGCACCCTGCAGGCTTTTGGGCTCGGACCACACTTTGTGGCCCGAGTTCGGCTCCTGTACTCTGCCGCAGAGTGCCTAGTTAAGATCAACGGATCACTGACAGGACCTATCCACTTCCGAAGAGGAGTGCGTCAAGGGTGCCCCATGTCCGGTCAACTGTATGCGATCTGTGTCGAGCCATTCCTCGGCCTTCTTCGGCGAAGGCTGACAGGTCTGGTTCTGCGCGAACCGGACATGAGGGTCGTCCTCTCAGCCTACGCCGATGACGTACTCCTCATGATGACAGACCCCTGTGACCTGCGGAGGATGCGCGAGTGCCAAGATGTTTTCTCGGCGGCATCCTCCGCCAGGATCAACTGGGCGAAATGTTCCGGACTCTTAGTAGGCCAGTGGCAGGTGGACTCCCTGCCGGAGGAGATGAGAGCTTTTGAGTGGAGCACCAGACGTCTTCTCTATCTGGGAGTCTACCTGAGTCCTTCTGGGGAGACCTGGCTGGCGAACTGGCAGGACCTGGAGACAAAGGTCATGGCCCGGCTAGGGCGCTGGTCAGGCCTTCTCAGGGTGCTTTCCTATCGAGGCAGGGTGGTGGTCATAAACCAGCTGGTGGCCTCCATGTTGTGGTACCGGATGGTCACCTTGGCCCCCCCTGCCCCTTTTGTTGCGAGAATGCAGAGGAAGCTGGTGGACTTCTTCTGGGGAAACAGGAAACACTGGGTCTCTGCAGCGGTTCTGAGTCTCCCAGTAGGAGAGGGCGGACAGTCGCTGGTGTGTGTACGCACACGACTGGCGGCTCTCCGCCTCAGGACTCTGCAGAGATTCCTGTACGCCGAGCGCCCTCCCAGGTGGCACGTGTTGGCGACTTTCTTCCTCCGGAGGGGCTGCTGCCTTCACGAAGATATGCAGCTACCACCGGCAGGCGTCAGCCGTGCTGCTTTGCAGAGGCTGCCCGGCTTCTATCAGGACCTACTGAGAGTCTGGAACATGGTTGCCTCAGGCCGGGAATCCCCTCCTCTGGCAGAGGGCGGGGTCCTGGCCGACCCTTGCCCTGCCTCAGCGGATGTCGGTGCGGCTCAGGTGTGTGGATCGACTCAAGCTGAGCTGCTCGTCGGGCCCAGGCCCCGCAGCCTTACCCGAGAGACGAATCCACACAACTTGAGCCGTCTTTCATCGACACCCACAATCCCATTCAGGGATGCAGGCAGGAGGTACCTTTAGGGGCTGCTGCTCCACACCCTCCACTTCCTAGCCTTTGTCCACCGTCCCAACACGCCATGGCGGTCGGTCTTTCCACCTGGAGGTGAGGGGGGTCCCCAATGGAAGTCCCTTTACAAGGGAGTCCTCCCCATGCACCTTGGGGATCTCGGCTGGAGGGTGCTGCATAAAGCGGTGCCCTGCAATAAGTTCTTTAGTCTGTACACGGATCTCCCAGCCGCGTGTCACTTCTGCGGGCTGGAGGAGACCGTGTACCACATGTACGTGGAGTGTGTGAGGCTGCAGCCCCTTTTCGCGTTTTTGCGTGGGCTGCTTCTCGCCTTCTGGTTGCATTTCAGTCCCACCCTATTTATATATGGTCATCCAGTAAGGAGGGGGGCACAGAGGGATGAGGATGTCCTTGTCAACTTGCTCCTGGGGCTGGCGAAAATTGCCATCCGTGGCTCCTGGAAAAGGGTGGCAGGAGGTTCTCCCCGGGCGGACTGCCTGGCTATGTTTAGGGGGTATGTTCGTGCCCGGGTGAACATTGAAAAGGAATACGCACAGTCCACGGCGACCGTAGAGGTGTTCCGGGACCGTTGGGCTCCGCGGGGTGTAAATGCCATCATTGATGAGGATGGCAATATATTGGTTTAAGATGTATTGTCTGTTTGTAGTGTAGTAAATATGTTAGTCACTGGGTTTGTAAATATTGTATAGCACCGACATTTGTAATAAAGAATTTTGTATATAAAAAAAAAGGGTCAGACACAGAGTGAATCTCCCTCCACACCGTCCCATCACACACTCCCGGGGTCAGACAGAGAGAGAAGCTCCCTCCACACCGTCCCATCACACACTCCCGGGGTCAGAAACAGACTGAATCTCCCTCCACAACGTCCCATCACACACTCCCGGGGTCAGACACAGAGTGAATCTCCCTCCACACCGTCCCATCACACACTCCCGGGGTCAGACACAGAGTGAATCTCCCTCCACACCGTCCCATCACACACTCCCGGGTTCAGACACAGAGTGAATCTCTCTCCACACCGTCCCATCACACACTCCCGGGTTCAGACAGAGAGAGAAGTTCCCTCCACACCGTCCCATCACACACTCCCGGGGTCAGACACAGAGTGAATCTCCCTCCACACCATCCCATCACACACACCCGGGGTCAGACACAGAGTGAAACTCCCTCCACACCGTCCCATCACACACTCCCGGGGTCAGACACAGAGTGAAACTCCCTCCCCACCGTCCCATCACACACTCCCGGGCTCAGACACAGAGTGAAACTCCCTCCCCACCGTCCCATCACACACTCCCGGGGTCAGACACAGAGTGAAACTCCCTCCCCACCGTCCCATCACACACTCCCGGGCTCAGACACAGAGTGAAACTCCCTCCACACCGTCCCATCACACACTCCCAGGGTCAGATACACAGTGAAGCTCCCTCCACACTGTCCCATCACACACTCCCGGGGTCAGACACAGAGTTAATCTCCCTCCACACTGTCCCATCACACACTCCCGGGGTCAGACAGAGAGAGAAGCTCCCTCCACACCGTCCCATCACACACTCCCGGGGTCAGACAGAGAGAGAAGCTCCCTCCACACCGTCCCATCACACACTCTCAGGGTCAGACACAGAGTGAAACTCCCTCCACACCGTCACATCACACACTCCCGGGGTCAGACACAGAGTGAAGCTCCCTCCACACCGTCCCATCACACACTCCCAGGGTCAGATACACAGTGAAGCTCCCTCCACACTGTCCCATCACACACTCCCGGGGTCAGACACAGAGTGAATCTCCCTCCACACCGTCCCATCACACACTCCCGGAGTCAGACACAGAGTGAAACTCCCTCCCCACCGTCCCATCACACACTCCCGGGCTCAGACACAGAGTGAAGCTCCCTCCACACCGTCCCATCACACACTCCCGGAGTCAGACACAGAGTGAAGCTCCCTCCACACCATCCCTTCAGAGGCTCTGGTAACAGTCTGATGCGGAACAGTACCTTCATGCAAGTGTTGTAGAAGGAGATGAAGTTAGTGAACAGGTCGAGGTAGCGGGTGGTGAAGACAGCGGCAAAGAGGAATTGGCTTTTCCCCGAGATTCCTGAGAAGAGGGGAGAGATGAGGAGATGCAGGAGAGGACAGAGATTGGGAGAGTGTGGGAAGAGAGAGGGCAAAGGAGAGATGGGGTGAGGGGGAGGAGAGGGGGAGAGAGTGAGAGATGGAGGGATAGGGGACAGCGGAGAGAGGGAACAGGTGGATGAGAGGTTGTGAGGGTGAGGGAGCGGGTGAAGGGGGAGAGAGCAGAGTGAGAGAGAGGGTGTGGAGGCGAGAGGGGTAAGTGGGGTGAGGTTATTACAGGGATTTGGAGAGAAGGGGTGGGGGTGAGATGGGGTGTGGGAGAGGGGATAGGGAGAGAGAAGAGGTGAGGAGAGAGAGTAGGTGAGGGGGAGGGGGGAGGGGGAGGATAGAGAGGAGATGAGGAGAGGAGGGGGGAAGGGAAGAGGGAGAGGGGAGGGGGAGAGGGAGAGGGGGAGGGGGAGAGGGAGAGGGGGAGAGGGAGAGGGGGAGAGGGAGAGGGGGAGAGGGAGAGGGGAGAGGGAGGGGGAAGGGGAGGGGAAGCGGAGGGGGAAGGGAAAGGGGAGGGGTAGAGGGGGTGTGAGGGGAGAGGGGGAGAGGGAGAGAGGGGGGAGGATGTGCAGGGGGAGAGGGGGGAGGGGAGAGGGGGGAGAGGAGAGGGGGGAGAGGGGGGAGAGGAGAGGGGGGAGAGGAGAGGGGGGAGAGGGGGGAGGGGAGAGGGGGGAGAGGAGAGGGGGAGAGGGGGGAGAGGGTGTGAGGGGAGAGGGGGAAAGGGGGAGAGAGGGGGAAGGGGGAGAGAGGGGGAGGGGGAGAGAGGGGGAGGGGGAGAGAGGGGGAGGGGGAGGGGGTGTGGGGAGAGAGGGTGAGGGGGAGAGAGGGTGAGGGGGAGAGAGGGGGAAAGGGGAGAGAGGGAGTGAGGGACAGAGGGAGTGAGGGGGAGAGGGGGTGAGGGGAGAGGGGGTGAGGGGAGAGAGGGGAGGATGTGCAGGGGGAGGGGGTGTAAGGGGTGAAGGGGAGAGAGGGGGTGAGGGGGAGGGAGGGTGTGAGGGGAGAGAGGGGGGAGGATGTGCAGGGGGAGGGGGTGTAAGGGGTGAAGGGGAGAGAGAGGGTGAGGGGGAGGGAGGGTGTGAGGGGAGAGAGGGGGGAGGATGTGCAGGGGGAGGGGGTGTAAGGGGTGAAGGGGAGAGAGGGGGTGAGGGGGGAGGGAGGGTATGAGGGGAGAGAGGGGGGAGGATGTGCAGGGGGAGGGGGTGTAAGGGGTGAAGGGGAGAGAGGGGGTGAGGGGGAGGGAGGGTGTGAGGGGAGAGAGGGGGAGGATGTGCAGGGGGAGGGGGTGTAAGGGGTGAAGGGGAGAGAGGGGGTGAGGGGGGAGGGAGGGTATGAGGGGAGAGAGGGGGGAGGATGTGCAGGGGGAGGGGGTGTAAGGGGTGAAGGGGAGAGAGGGGGTGAGGGGGAGGGAGGGTATGAGGGGAGAGAGGGGGGAGGATGTGCAGGGGGAGGGGGTGTAAGGGGTGAAGGGGAGAGAGGGGGTGAGGGGGAGGGAGGGTATGAGGGGAGAGAGGGGGGAGGATGTGCAGGGGGAGGGGGTGTAAGGGGTGAAGGGGAGAGAGGGGGTGAGGGGGAGGGAGGGTGTGAGGGGAGGGAGGGTGTGAGGGGAGAGAGGGGGGAGGGGGAGAGAGGGGGAGAGAGGGGGTGAGGGGAGAGGGGGTGAGGGGAGAGGGGGTGAGGGGGGAGGGAGGGTATGAGGGGAGAGAGGGGGGAGGATGTGCAGGGGGAGGGGGTGTAAGGGGTGAAGGGGAGAGAGGGGGTGAGGGGGAGGGAGGGTGTGAGGGGAGAGAGGGGGGAGGATGTGCAGGGGGAGGGGGTGTAAGGGGTGAAGGGGAGAGAGGGGGTGAGGGGGGAGGGAGGGTGTGAGGGGAGAGAGGGGGGAGAGAGGGAGAGAGGGGGAGAGAGGGGGTGAGGGGGGAGGGAGGGGGTGAGGGGGAGGGAGGGAGTGAGGGGAGGGAGAGGAGGGAGAGAGGGGGAGAGAGGGGGAGAGAGGGGGAGAGAGGGGGAGAGAGGGGGAGAGGGGGGAGAGGGGGGGAGAGAGGGGGTGAGGGGGAGGGAGGGGGTGAGGGGGAGGGAGGGGGTGATGGGGAGGGAGGGAGGGGGTGATGGGGAGGGAGGGAGTGAGGGGGGGGGAGGGAGGGAGGGAGTGAGGGGGGGGAGGGAGGGAGGGAGTGAGGGGGAGGGAGGGAGGGAGTGAGGGGGAGGGAGGGAGGGAGGGAGTGAGGGGGAGGGAGGGAGGGAGGGAGAGGGGGGGAGGGAGGGAGGGAGAGGGGGGGAGGGAGGGAGGGAGGGAGAGGGGGGGAGAGAGGGGGTGAGGGGAGAGAGGGGGTGAGGGGGAGGGAGGGGGTGATGGGGAGGGAGGGAGGGGGTGATGGGGAGGGAGGGAGGGGGTGATGGGGAGGGAGGGAGTGAGGGGGGGGAGGGAGGGAGGGAGTGAGGGGGAGGGAGGGAGGGAGGGAGTGAGGGGGAGGGAGGGAGGGAGGGGGTGAGGGGGAGGGAGGGGGTGATGGGGAGGGAGGGGGTGATGGGGAGGGAGGGAGGGGGTGATGGGGAGGGAGGGAGTGAGGGGGAGGGAGGGAGGGAGGGAGGGAGTGAGGGGGAGGGAGGGAGGGAGGGAGTGAGGGGGAGGGAGGGAGGATGTGCAGGGGGAGGGGGTGAGACAGAGATAAATGCATTTTTACAACATTCATCACTTCAGGACCTTGTACCCCCCCACCCCGCGGTCACTCTCACTGTCACTGTACGGAGATGGGGAGCAGGACCCCCGGCTGATCCCCCCCTCCATGGGGTGGCGGTGAGGGTGAACAGTTGTCCCTCCACTCCGGGGCTCAAACCCGCACGAAGGGCAGGGAAGGGGGCCCCGAGGTGGAGACGGCTTCAATCCCAGTCCCTGGCGCCGTGCATTCCCGGCCGGGCCGGTACCTACGCCCACTCGGCCTCGCCGTCTCCGGGACTCCGAGCAGTTTTGGTTCCGGGCCCGGCCAGTCCCCGGTCAGGCCCAGCGATGCCCGGCATGTACAGTACCTGGTCCCGCGTGGAGCGCGTTCCCCGGCCCGGCCCGGCCCGGCCCGAGTTCCGGGGCCGGAGCTTCCCACGGCGAGGCCCGGCCCGGCAGAGCCCCCTCCCCTCCTCTCCCCGGGCGGTGCCCGCAACCCACCTGCACACGAACGGCTCCTCCAGACCTTGAGCAGCAACAGCACAATGGCGAGCAGATGCGAGAGGTCTCCCAGAAACCTGAACACGTTCATGGCGCACGGAGCGGGGAGAGGTCGGGACGGAGGGAGAGAGAGAGGGAGGGCGGAGGAGGGAGAGGAGGAGGAGGGAGGGAGACGGAGGGGGGGAGGGGAGAGGGGTAAAGGGAGAGGAGGCGAGGGGGAGGGGAGAGAGGGAGAGAGACGGAGGGGGAGGGGACAGAGGGGGAGAAGGAGAGGGGATGGAGGGAGCGGAGGGAAGAGAGATGGGGTGGGGATATCGGGGAGGATAAGGAGGGGTAGAATAGAGAGGAAGTGGGGAGGGGAGAGCGAGGGAGGATAGGCAGAGGGGTATTGAGGGGAGAGCAAGGGCAGATAGGGAGGCGGATGGGGAGAGAGGGACAGGAAGGGAGGGAGAGAAGGGTCAGGGAAGAGGGAAGGGAGAGAGGCAAGAGGAGAGGAAGGGGAGAAGGATCAGAGGAGAGAGAGAGGGCAGGAAAGAGGGAGGGAGGTGGGAGGGATGAGAGAGAGGGAGGAAGGAGAAGGGGAGAGGGGTGGAAAGGGAGATAGAGAGATATAGGGCAGGGAAGAGGGAGGGAGGGGATTGTGAGAGGTGTGAAGGAGTGGCTGAGGGAGAGGTTCAGACCCCTCCCTCTCTCTCTCTGCTTTTCTGCTTTCCTCTCCCCCTATCTCTCTCTGTCTGTCTCTCTCCCTCTCGCTCCCACCATCCCAACCTTTCCCTGCCAGTGTTTGGTAGCCACCGGCTTCAAGCAAGCTTCAATCATACCAGTGCCGAAGAAAATCATGGTGACCTGCCCCAGTGACTATCGTTCAGTAACACTTACATTCACAGTGACAAAGTGTTTTGAGAAGTTGGTGATGAAACATGTCACCTCTTGCCTGGACATACATCAGGATGCTCTTCAGCATTTAATACCATTATTTCCTCAAAACTAATCAATAAACTCCATGACCTGGGCTTCAATACCCCCTTGTGCAATTGGACCCTGGATTTCCACACTTGGAGACCCTGGATTTCCACACTTGTAGATCACAGTCAATTCAGTTTTGCAAAAACATCTCCTCTACAATCTCCATCAGCACAGGAGCACCACGGGGATGTGTACTTAGCCCCTGGTCTACTCACTTTACACCTGTGACTGTGTGGTTAGGTACAGCCCCAACACCAGATACAAGTTTGCTGACAACACCACTGTTGTGGGCCGTATCAAAGGGGGAGATGAATTGGCATACAGGAAGGAGAGTGAAAACTTGTCTGAGTGGTGTCACAGCAACAAACTCTAACTCAATGTCAGCAAGACCAAGGAACTGATTGTAGACTCCAGGAGAGGGAAACCAGAGGTCCATG
Source organism: Mobula hypostoma (assembly GCF_963921235.1). NCBI lineage: Eukaryota > Metazoa > Chordata > Chondrichthyes > Myliobatiformes > Myliobatidae > Mobula > Mobula hypostoma. The sequence continues at coordinate 34,865,558 of NC_086124.1, forward strand.
AACCAGTAATCATCAGAGGTCAGAGGTAGAGAGGTCAGTAACTTTAAATTCCTGGGTGTTACCGAACCGATGGATTTGTGGTGGAAGGTGTGCTGACTGGTTACATTACAATCTGTATGCGGACACCAATGCCTCAGTAGAAAACCCCTCAAAAGGTATTGGGTATGGCCCAGTCCATCACAGGTAAAACATTTCCAACTATTGAACACGCCTACATGAAACACAGCATCCATCGTCAGAGATCCCCACCACCCAGGCCAGGCTCTCTTCTCACTGCTGCCATCAGGTAGAAGGTGCAGGAGCCTGAGGACTCGCACCACCAGGTTCAAGAACAGTTACCACCCCTCAATCATCAGGCTCCTGAACCAAAGGAGATGGCTACACTCACTTGCCCCATCCATTGAGATGTTCCCACAACCAATGATCTCACTTTAAAGACTCTCTATCATTTTCTCATGATTTATCGCTATTTATGTATCTTTGCGTTTGTCAGTTGGTCTTGTTATAGATCCGTTCTATAGATTTGCTGAGATTACTCGATTACCCACCCATGTACTTTGTACTCTGACAGCGGGGGGGGGAGGGGGGAGTCATTCTCCACACTGCCCCCTCCCTCTCTAACAGTGGGGGGGGGTCATTCTCCGCACTGTCCCCTCCCTCTCTAACAGCGGGGGTTAGTCATTTTGCACGTTCTCTCCCCTCATCCTTCCCCCGACCCTTCCTGACGCGCTCTCCTCTCCTCTCTCCTCCCTTCCCCTCTGCTCCCGACCCTCCACACCTCCCTCTCTCCATGTCACCTCTCCCTTTCCTTCTCTCTCGCTTCCTCCCTGCCAATGGATAACCAGCTTGGATACCTTCACAAACCTCAACGCTGAACTAATTCAAACACACACAGACTCTACAACTTATGTTCTCCACCTGACTTACTTTTTTATTTGTCTTCTTGTACACATTGGTTTCATCAGTCTTTTTATAGGGGACGGGCACAGGGGTACCCTGTACCACAAGGGGATGGGCACTAGGGGTACACTGTACCATTGGGAGATGGGCACTGGGGTACACTGTACCATTGGGGGATGGGCACTGGGGTACACTGTACCGTTGGGAGATGGGCACGGGTACACTGTACCGGTGGGGGATGGGCACTGGGGTACACTGTACCATTGGGGGATGGGCACTGAGGTACACTGTACCGTTGGGAGATGGGCACTGGGGTACACTGTACTGTTGGGAGATGGGCACTGAGGTACACTGTACCATTGGGAGATGGGCACTGGGGTACACTGTACTGTTGGGAGATGGGCACTGAGGTACACTGTACCGTTGGGAGATGGGCACTGGGGTACACTGTACCGTTGGGAGATGGGCACTGAGGTACACTGTACCGTTGGGAGATGGGCACTGGGGTACACTGTACTGTTGGGAGATGGGCACTGAGGTACACTGTACCATTGGGAGATGGGCACTGGGGTACACTGTACCGTTGGGAGATGGGCACTGGGGTACACTGTACCGTTGGGAGATGGGCACTGAGGTACACTGTACCATTGGGAGATGGACACTGGGGTACACTGTACCCTTGGGAGATGGGCACTGGGGTACACTGTACCATTGGGAGATGGGCACTGGGGTACACTGTACCGTTGGGAGATGGGCACTGGGGTACACTGTACCATTGGGGGTGGGCACTGGGGGTACACTGTACCATTGGGGGTGGGCACTGGGGTACACTGTACCATTGGGGGATGGACACTGGGGGAATACTGTACAGTTGGGGGCTGGGCACTGGGTACACTGTACAGTTGGGGGTGGGCACGGGGTACACTGTACAGTTGGGGTGGGCACTGGGTACACTGTACAGTTGGGGGATGGACACTGGGTACACTGTACAGTTGGGGGAATGGGCTGTCAATTCAGAATCAGGTTTATTATCACCAGCATGTGCAGTGAAATTTGTTAACTCAGCAGCAGAAGTTCACTGCAATACATAATACAGAAGAAAAAAATAATAAAATAAAATCAATCAATCAATTACAATATACCTATATTGAATAGATTTTAAAATGTGCAAAACCAGAAATAATATATATTAAAAAAGTGAGGTAGTGTTCACGGGTTCAATGTTCATTTAGGAATCGGATGGCAGAGGGGAAGAAGCTGTTCCTGAATCGCTGAGTGTGTGTCTTCAGGCTTCTGTATCTCCTACCTGATGGTGACAGTGAGAGAAGGGCTGCCCTGGGTGCTGGAGGTCTTTAATAATGGACGCTGCCTTTCTGAGACACCGCTCCTTGAAGATGTCCTGGGTACTTTGTAGGCTAGTACCCATAATGGAGCCGACTAGATTTACAACCCTCTGCAGCTTCTTTTGGTCCTGTGCAGCAGCCTCTCCATACCAGACAGAGATGCAGCCTGTCAGAATACAGGCAATATAGAATATGGTACATCCATAGAGGTTTTTGAGTGTATTTGTTGACATGCCAAATCTCTTCAAACTCCTAATAAAGTATAGCTGTTGTCTTGCCTTCTTTATAACTACATCGATATGTTGGAACCAGGTTAGATCCTCAGAGATCTTGACACCCAGGAACTTGAAGCTGCTCACTCTCTCCACTTCTGATCCCTCTAAGATGATTGGTATGTGTTCCTTCGTCTTACCCTTCCTGAAGTCCACAATCAGCTCTTTCGTCTCACTGACGTTGAGTGCCAGGTTGTTGCTATGGCACCACTCCACTGGTTGGCATATCTCACTCCTGTACGCCCTCTTGTCACCACCTGAGATTCTACCAACAATAGTTGTATCGTCAGCAAGTTTATAGATGGTATTTGAGCTATGCCTAGCCACACAGTCATGTGTATAGAGAGAGTAGAGCAGTGGGCTAAGCACACACCCCGGAGGTGTGCCAGTGTTGATCGTCAGCGAGGAGGAGATGTTATCACCAATCCGCACAGACTGTGGTCTTCCGGTTAGGAAGTTGAGGATCCAATTGTAGAGGGAGGTACAGAGGCCCAGGTTCTGTAACATCTCCATCAGGATTGTAGGAATAGTCGATGAATGTAGGTGTTTGAGTTGTCCAGGTGGTCTAAAGCCGTGTGGAGAGCCATGGAGATTGCGTCTGCCGTTGACCTATTGTGGCGAGAGGCAAACTGCAGTGGGTTCAGGTCCTTGCTGAGGCCGGAGTTCAGTCTAGTCATGACCAACCTCTCAAAGCATTCCATCACTGTCGATGTGAGTACTACTGGGTGATCGTCGTTAAGGCAGCCCACATTATTTATACTCACTTACTGGGGTACACTGTACCGTGGGGGGATGGGCACTGGGGTACACTGTACCATTGGGGGATGGGCACTGGGGTACACTGTACCATTGGGAGACGGGCACTGGAGAAGCTTGTAGCGTAGGGATACAGTTAGATTATCCTGATCCGTAGGGGGACGGTTACGGGGCTATCCTGTATTGTAGGGTCATGTTTATGAGTTATCCTGTCCCGTAGCAATACGTTTATAGGTTATCCTGTCCCGTAGGGATACGTTTATGGGTTATCCTGTCCCGTAGGGATACGTTAATGGGTTATCCTGTCCCGTAGGGATACGTTTATGGGATATCCTGTCCCGTAGTGATATGTTTATGGGTTATCCTGTCCCGTAGGGATACGTTTATGGGGTTATCCTGTCCGATCAGGGGACAGCTATGGGAGTATCCTTACCTTCTGTCTATTTCAGGCTCTTCACAAGTTTCACACTTCATACCCCCTCTCTCTTTCAATCACTCCCTCTCTCCCCTCCCCCTCCTTTCCTTTCTCCTCTTCTATTCCCTCCACTACCCTGAGTTCCTCTGCCTTCTTCTCCCAACCATTCCCCTCCCCCTAACCCAACCCCTCTCCCTCTCCTCCCTGACTCCCCCCTCCCCTCCTCTCATCCCACCCCTCCCCCTCTCCTCCCTCCCTCTCACGCCCCTCCTGCCATCACTCACCCACATCACAAACAACACTCGCCAGTCTGGCCCGGGTCACAATGCCTCCTTTCAGTGAGGGCCTTGACGAGGGGCAGGGGAACAGCAGACATTGCCTGGACCCTGACAGAAAGAGGGAGAGAAGCTAAAGCCCACGACTGAGAGAGGGAGCAACGGCAGGAAGAGTGAGAGGCCGTTGAGACCGTGAGTGAGAGAGCAGGAGTGAAGAAGGAGAGAGAGAGCACCTCAAGAGTGTGACAGAGGAGGAGGAGGGAGGAGGAGAAGCCTCCACAGGGCTCTAACTCCCTCCTCCCAATGGCTACATTGCTGTCGTGGAGAAACGTAGCGCTGGACGAGGCAGAGAACCCCTGTACGAGGGAGTCAGGGGAAGGAGAATGCTGCGAGTACCTTAGGCAGATCCTCCTGGGTTCCTTTGGCACTGTTATCCTCGTGATCATCATCACCACCACCATTCTCATGGTGAGTCTTCAATAGCCAACACCCCCCGCCCCAGATTACCAAATCCCATACCTTTTCCCACCCCCAGTCTCCCCTCTCCCCACCCCCAGTCTCCCCTCTCCCCACCCCCAGTCTCCCCTCTCTCCCACCCCCAGTCTCCCCTCTCCCCCTCCAACCACACCGGTCTACCCCCAACCCCCAGTCTCCCCTCCATCCCCGCTTCCACCCACTCCCACATTATCCCCTCCCCTTTCCCCCCACACCCCCAGTCTCCCCTCCATCCTCCAGTCTCATCTCTACCCCTCTCCCCAGCCCAGTGTCCCCTCTCCCCCACCCCAGTCTCCCCTCTCTCCACCCCCAGTCTCCCCTCTCCCCCACCCCCAGTCTCCCCTCTCCCACCCCCAGTCTCCCCTCTCTCCACCCCCAGTCTCCCCTCTCCCCCACCCCCAGTCTCCCCTCTCCCACCCCCAGTCTCCCCTCTCTCCACCCCCAGTCTCCCCTCTCCTCCACCCCAGTCTCCCCTCTACCCAGCCCAGTGTCCCCTCGGGGGGGGGTGGGGGAGAGCGGGGGAGAGTTCAGCCAGGGTTCCAGCTCTAATTGTGACCTGTGACCCCTCTTTCTACAGGTTTATTCCAAGTTCCAGATGACAGCCATTGGTTTCAAACGCAAGATGGTTCAGAGAAAACGTGAGTGTTGATTTGGAAACAACGTCACGGTGAAAGGGTGAAATCTGCACCAGGGGTCCATCACCATTTCCCTTTGTCCTGGGGGGTGGAGAGAGAGAAATACAGGGGAGGGAGAAAGAATGGGGGAGAGGGAGAGAGGGGAATAGAGGGAGTGAAAGATAGAGAGAAGTGGGGGGAGAAGGAGAACGGATATCTATCCATAGACACACACAACACAGAGAGAGAGAGAAGATGAGGGGTGGAAATGAGAGGGAATGACAGAGGTTTTTAGGAGGGAGTGAGTGAGTTGGAGGTCTTACAATCAAGCGAGGGGTCTGTGTGAGTTTGTGAGGCACTCTCCCTCCCTTGGCAAGGGGTCGGTGAGGAAGTCATTCACTGACAGAGGGTCTGTGTTCCTCCGCAGGTAGGGGATCCCCAGAGCTGGAGTTCTCACACCTTATGGGAGCCGCAGCAGGTAAGTCCTGGGGAGGTGGGAGGGGGGTAAATTCACCAGATGACATCAGTCCTCCTGGAGAGTCCTCATCCCTCCCCTTGAGGTTCCACTCCCTCAAGGTCTCAAATCAAGAGATCCCTCTCTGAGAATCAACAGATACCACAGGTACATCACACAAAATGCTGGAGGAACTCAGCAGGCCAGACACGTCTATGGAAAAGAGTACAGTTGACGTTTCAGCAGGACAGATGTTCAGTCTTGTTGAAGGGTCTTGGCCCAAAACGTCAACTGTACGCTTTTCCACAGATGCTGCCTGGCCTGCTGAGTTCCTCCAGCATTTTGTGTGTGTTGCTTTGGATTTCCAGCATCTGCAGATTTTCTCCTGTTTGGGACAAGAGATATATCCCTCTGTTAGAGAACCCTCTTCCACAGTGGAGCAGTGTGGGGTGGGGGAGGACAGGAAGGTTGAATAGTGGAATTTTTTGGGAGCAGTACAAAGTATATATATGTCACTGTATAAAACCCTGAGATTTGTTTTCCTGCGGACATACTCAACAAATCTACAGAATAGTAACTATAACACAGTCAATGAAGGATCAACCAGAGTGTAGAAGACAACAAATGCAAATAAAAAATAATTAGCAATAAATAATGGAATAATGAGATAAAGAGTTCCTAAAGTGAGATCATTGGTTGTAGAAACATTTCAATGATGAGGCAAGTGAGTGTAACTATCCCCTTTTGTTCAGGGGCCTGATAGTTGAGGGGTGGTAACTGTTCTTGAACCTGGTGGTGTGAGTCCTGAGGCTCCTGTACCTTCTACCTGATGGCAGAAGTGAGAAGAGAGCCTGGCCTGGGTGGTGGGGATCTCTGATGATGGAAGTATAAATACGTTACCATAGACAACCCTGGGATTCATTTTCCTGTGGGAATACTCAGCAATTCTACAGAATAGTAAGGATAACAGGATCAATGAACCAGGCTGCAGAAGACCACAAACTGTGCAAATGCAAATCTAAACAAATAGTAATAAATAAGGAGAACATGAGATAATGCGTTGAGAGTCCCTGAAAGTGATATCACTGGTTGTGGGGCAAGTGAGTGTAGTTGTCCCCTTTTGTTCAAGAGCCTGATGGTTGAGGGGTAGTAACTGTTCTTGAACCAGATTTCCTGGATGACTTTTCTTTTTAAACAACGGAACAACATGAGCCATTCTCCAGTCCTCCGGCACCTCACCTGTAGACACCAACATCTTAAATATATCTGCCAGGGCCCCTGCAATTTCAACACTAGTCTCCTTCAAGATCTGAGGGAATACCCTGTCAGGTCCCGGGGATTTATCCACTTTAATATGCCTCAAGATAGCAAGCACCTTCTCCTTTTCAACCTGTACAGTTTCCATGATCTCACTACTTGTTTCCCTTAATTCCATAGACTTCATGCCAGTTTCCTTAGTAAATACAGACGCAAAGAACCCATTTAAGATCTCCCCCATTTCTTTTGGTTCCACACATAGCCGACCACTCTTACCTTCAAGAGGACCAATTTTATCCCTTACAATCCTTTTACTCCTAATATATCTATAAAAGCTCTTTGGATTATCCTTCACTTTGACTGCCAAGGCAACCTCATGTCTTCTTTTAGCCCTCCTGATTTCCTTCTTAAGTATTTTCTTGCATTTTTTATACTCCTCAAGCACCTTATTTACTCCCTGTTTCCTATACATGTCATACAACTCTCTCTTCTTCTTTATCAGAGTTGCAATATCCCTTGAGAACCAAGGTTCCTTATTCTTATTCACTCAGCCTTTAATCCTGACAGGAACATACAAACTCAGCACTCTCAAAATTTAATGTAGTTAAACCATTTTTCCCAGTATGAATCAAATTGTTCCAACTTATGATTAACAGATACTGTTACCTTCTCCATTTTGTAAATGTCCATTGTAATTTCCATCCATACATTTAAAGTAGGGCTCTCCTGTGATAACCATTTCCTGGTAAGGTTCTTTTTACCAGCCACCAGCAGTACATATTAAATATTTATCTCTTTTCAACCATTCTTGAAGTATATACTAAAAATATATGGTCTTACTCTCTAAGGGTATCTCACATTTAAAGATGTCTTGTAGGGCATTGTGTATCCCACTCCAATAGTCTTTGATAACAGGGCGTTCCTGGTTTGCATTTTGATTTCCACAATTTCTCCAGCAAACAGGGAGGTTACTGTCATAATGGGATTTCTGAGAGGGTGTAATAAAATATTTTATCAAGTTTTTCCACCCGAACTCTCTCCATTTCTGTGAGCTGGTACACTTCCGTTGATACCTCCATATTATTGTCCAGTCTTCCTCAGATATTATTATCCCTCCTTCCTTCTCCCATTTTGTTTTAATGTATGAAGTCGAATGTGTTTTAAGATTTGACAAACCCTTATACACGCTTGAAATGATTCTACTACCATGTCTGAATTATATGCTTTTCTAAACAGCTCTATCAGACATGTACTTGCCTTGGTTACATATTTAACCGTCCTATTAACATACTGTCCCATCTGTAAATATCGGTAAAAGTCTTGTTTTTCTAATAAGTGTTTCTCTTTGAGCATTTCAAAACTGAACATTGTTCCTTCTTTCATTATATTGCAAATAGCTGTTGTTCCTTTAGCTGTCCAGTCCTTAAATCTAGCATCCAGTTTATTTGGTGTAAAATCCGAGTCATATGCACACCATTTAAGAATTGCAATGTCTCTCTCTAGTTTATATTCTTTTATAATAGTTTTCCATATTTTAAGAGTCCATTTCACCCATGTATTTATGTAACTTTGTAGGTTGTTATCAGCCAAAATTGCCTGTATGGGGATGGAAAGTATCCCCTCCTCAATGTTTTTCCATTGAGCATCATATGATGTGTTGCACCAGCATATCACGGCTCTCAACTGTGCTGCAAAATAATAATCTCTAAGAGAAGGTAGGCCCCATCCCCCCTTTTCCTTGGCTAATTGCAAAATTTTGAGACGAACCCTAGGCCTTTTACTTCGCCATATATACCTTGATAGCCTCTTGTTCCATTCATTGAATTGATTTTGCTTAATCTATTGGTAGGGTCCAAAAGAGATATAGTAATCTGGGCAGTATATTCATTTTAACAGATTCAATCCTTGAACTGAGACCAAGAAAAGGAATTCGGTTCCTTCTTGTTATATCTTCCTTAATTTTTTATGTATAACATGATAATTGCATTCCGATAATTTTGCCAAATCTTTTAGCATAATGATGCCCAAATATTTGACAGACTCTGTTTGCCATACCCAAGGATATCTACTTTCAATTTCTCTTGGTGGGCTATAGTTATATGAAAGTAGTTGGGTTTTATCTATGTTCATCTTGTACCCTGATAATTGACCATATTGTTCAAAGGATTGCATCAACTTAGGTAAAGAGTATGTTGGTTGCCCTAGACAGATCAAAATATCATCACGTAACAGGGCAATTTATGTTCTGTCCCTTTAATAGCAATTCCCCTGATATCTTCATTTTGTCTGATGTGTTGAGCTGATGGTTCCAGATATAATGTGAAGAGTAGCGGTGACCATGCACAACCCTGTCTCGTGCCCCTTTCTAGGGTAAAACTATTAGATAAATATCCATTGAATTTAATCCTAGCAGCAGGATTGTCGTCTGGTGCCCATATAGTTTTAATAATTGTGTCATGTAGAAAATTCCAATTAACCGCATCAAATGCCTTTTCAGTGTCCCCACTTATCACTATTGCTTCAATTTTCCTTTTTAAACCTTTGGCGGAGCAAGAGGCTGAGAGTAAAGGAAACTCAGAGAGAAGTCTTTTTTTTCACACTGCTCGAGGAAAAGAGGCTAGAGTGCGCAGGCTCGTGACGTAGAGCGCCAAAGGTTTAAAACGGAGGGGAATTTTAAACGGTCTTTTTTAAATCGGAGCAAGAGGCTGAGAGTGAAGGATGCTGCTTTCCTTCGCCAGTGTTTAACGTAGATGTGCTCAATGGTTGGGAGGGCTTCACCCGTGATGGACGGGGCTGAATCCACTACCTTTTGTTGGATTTTCCATTCAAGGGCGTTGGTGTTTCCATACCAGGATGTGATGTAGCCAGTCAGCACACTCTCCACCACACACCTATCGAAGTTTGTCAACGTTTTCGATGTCATACCGAACCTCAACTGATTCCTAAGGAAGTTGAACGTAAACAACAGGAATTCTGCAGATGCTGGAAATTCAAGCAACATACATCAAAGTTGCTGGTGAACGCAGCAGGCCAAGCAGCATCTATAGGAAGAGGCGCAGTCGACGTTTCAGGCCGAGACCCTTCGTCAGGACTAACTGAAGGAAGAGTTCTTCCTTCAGTTAGTCCTGACGAAGGGTCTCGGCCTGAAACGTCGACTGCGCCTCTTCCTATAGATGCTGCTTGGCCTGCTGCGTTCACCAGCAACTTTGATGTATGTTGCCTAAGGAAGTTGAGTTGGTGTCGTGCTTTCTTTGCGATTGCAGTTACGTGCTGGGGTCAGGACAGGACCTCTGAAATAGTAACGCCCAGGAATTTCAAGTTACTGACCCTCTCAACCTCTGGTCCTCCGATGATTACTGGTTCATGAACCTCTGGTTTCCTCTCCTGAAGTCTACAATCAGTTCCTTGGTCTTGCTGGCGTTGCGTGACAGGGTGTTGTTGTGACACCACTCAGCTCAGCTAGATTTTCAGTCTTTCTCCTGTCTGCTGATTCACTCCTTCACCTTCAAGTGGACTCACCCACTCAAACCCAGCTTGACCTTGTCAAATTCCTCTCAAATCAGATCCAGCCTGACCTGTGGACCTGTCCTATCCTTTCCCATCACAATCTGAGAACTGACAGGATTATTTCTGTTGGACTCACAATTTCCTGACTGTTGCACCCTCCTGAGTGGGGTCCCCCTGATGAGAGGACATTCCTGGACATTCTCTTAGTGGCCACTTTTTGAGACAGCTCCTGAATTGGAATCAGGTTGAATCTCACTGGCATATGCAGTAAGATTTGTTGTTTTGTGGCCACAGAGCATTGTAATACGTAATCATAAAATCTCTAAGAATGTAATAAATATAGACAATTCGAAACTAAACACGCAGTGAGGAGGGAAAATACTGAGGAAGAGTTTGTGGGTTCATTGTCCACTCAGAGGGGATGAAGCTGCTCCTGTGTCAAACTTTGAGTCTGTGCCCACGTTGTGGATGTCCCTAATAAAGGAGACGAGCAGTTTCTGAGATACTCAAACCAGCTCATCTGCCACCAACTATCATTCCACAGTCAAAGTCACTTCGATCACATTTCTTCCCCATTCTGATGTTCAGTCTGAACAACTGAACCTCTTGACCATGTCTGCATGCTTTTATGCATTGGTTGCTGCCACGTGATTGGCTGATTAGATATTTGCATTACCAAGCAGGTTTACAGGTGGCCACTGGGTGAATTTCATAAACTTTAATCCATTGCATTCCATCACTCCCGGTGCCCCAGTTAAAATCTCCCACTCATACAACCCAAATATTCTTACAATGATGAGCAATTTCTCTACACTGTCTTGCCAGGCTTCCATTAACCACTGCAGGTGGAGTGGATTGGGGTCTATACCCTCCCCTTCTCATTTCGAAGCTCCACCCAAGTGTCCTCACCGGCCAATCCCCGAAGATTGTCATCCCTACACACTGCTGTTGTTATTAGACCATGAGATATGGAGCAGAATTTGGCCCATTGTGTCTGCTCCACCATTCAATCATATTATCCCTCTCAACCCCATTCTCCTGTAATCTTTGATGCCCCAATGAATCAAGAATCTATAAAACTTCGCTTTAATTATACCCAACATCTGGCCCAGCTGGCCTCCACAGTTGCCTGTGGCAATTAGTTCCACAGATTTACCACCCTCTGTCTAAAGAAATTCCTCCTCTTCTCCGTTCTAAGTGAACACCCCTCTATTCTGAGAGTGTGCCCTCTAGTCCTGGACTCCCTGACTATAGGAAACATCCTCTCCACATCCACTCTATCGAGGCCTTTCACCATTCAGAAGGTTTCAGTGAGATGCCCACCCCCACCATTCTTCTAAACTCCTGCGAGTACAGGCCCAGAGCCATCAAACACTGCTTTTACATTCACCCTTCCATAGTTTTGTCAACATCCTCTGCACCCTCTCCAATGCCAACACACCTTTTCTGAGATAAAGGCCCAAAACCCCGGTTGCAGTCCGAGCAGAGCTTTGTAAAGCCTCAGCATTACGTCCTTGCTGGTCCTCTCAAGATGTATGCTAACACCTCATTCCCTACGTCCTACCTGTGTAGGAAGGAAGCACCCATCCTCGCTGCCCCGCACATCTGTCTCGCCCAAAGCTCTTGTATCCTGGGAAAGGGGTCCGTGTCAAGGGCTGGTTTTGGTGTAAGGGAGTGGTGTAGGTAGATAAAGATATGTGTTCAGGGGGTCGAGAGCGGTGGGAGGGGGTTGTCTTCAACCACGACACAATCTGAATTATGTTTCACTTTTTTTTCTCCTCCCTACCTCCATCCCATCCCTTCCCTCCTAACTCTCCTCCCTCCCCTCTCCCCATATACCACCCTCTTCCTCCTCTACCCCTAGGCGAGCCTGCGCCAGCCCCTCCTTCGCAGACCCACTGCCTCTCCCCCTGCCCCTCACCTTTGCCCCAGGTGTGCCTTGGCCTGAGCGGAGGAGATCCACCGAGGGAGACGCCCACCCCAACACCCTCCCTCGCCAACCCCGAGGAGGCAGAGCCCAGGAAGGGGCCGCGAGGTGACTCTCGCTCCCGCCCCCGCCCCCACACTCGCCTCTGGAACCCTCCCTCTCAGGGGCAGCCTGCCCCTCCCTGTGGCTCCCTGAGCCCTCCCACCTCCCTCACCAGCGTGGTCTACAATGGAGATGGCGACGAGAAGGAGATGGAGACACGCCCACCCTCCCCCACCCCCTCTCCTCCTCGCTATCTTCGGGATTCCCACTCCTCCCGTCCGTCCCCATCCCTCCGCTCTCGTGCCACCCCCTCCCTCATCTCTTCCCAACCCTCCCTCTTCCTCGTCTCTACCCGAGCCGCACCCAGCCTCATCTCCCGCCCTTCCTACTCCCTCGTCTCCACCCGCCCCACCCCCTCCCTCATCTCCCAGCCCCTCTCCCTCGCCTCGTCCATCCCCTCCCAATCCTTCATCTCCTCACCCTCTGCCTCCCACTCTCCTTCATCCTCCCCTTCCCCCTGCCCCTCCATTGTCCAGCAGGATTCCCACCCTCCGACCTCTGAGGGTGAGGAGGAAGAGAGTGAGCAGGAAAGGGTAGGTGAGGAAAACACTCCTCCACCCACCATCCACCTCGTCCCCAACCCTCGCCTCCATCGGGCTGTCCATCCCCATGAGGGAGCCAGCCGGCTGCCCCTCCCCTCCCCCTCCTCCTCAGCCTCACCCCCATGCCCTGCCACTCTCCCCTCGGGATCCCACCCTCCCACCTCTGAGGGAGAGGACGGGGAGGATTCACCCTCACCCCACTCTCACCCTCACCCTCACCCTCACCCTCATCATCCGGGTGAGGAAGGAGGTCGGCTCTGGGCCGCTGGTTGTGTCCAGCGGGTGCTCTCTCACTCTGAGGGGATGCCTCCCCGCGGTCACCTCCCCGTCACCTCCCCCCACTCCCCCCTGAGGGGTGGGGACGAACACGGGCCAGTGTACCGCCGGGGTCCCGTTGCCCACCGCCAGCTGCGGCCCCAACCCTGGGAACCCACTCCATCCTCTCCTCCACCTCCTTCCTGCCCCCCTCGCCCCCGCCCTTCTCTCAGGCCAAGGGCCCACGACCAGGAGCCGGGGGTGAGTGTCCCTTCCCACCGGGACATCCCACGGGGGCCTGTGGATGACGCCAGGAACTGGGGGTCTCGGTTCCGTCAGGGGAGGGGTGAACAATAGCCCCCTCCCCCCCACAACACATCCGAGGCATTCGAGGCATGACAAGGAAGAGAGAGGGATCCTAGACATCCTTCCTACCGCTGACTCCACCAGCAGACTCTTCCCTCGGCCTGGACTCCGACCTTCTGGGTGGACTAGATGCAGGGATCGAGCTCCTTAACGAAATAAAGCATCAACATTAACCGTCTGGTCTCTGGGTCGGCACTGGGAGGGGAGGGGACGAGCCATGAGGGAGGGGTTTGAATGGGAGGGTGGGGAGTGTAGTGGTTACAGAGATAGGGAGAGGGTGATGGAGGGGTTTGAACAGGAGGGGGGAGTGTAGGGGTTACAGAGATAGGGAGGGGGTGAGGGAGGGGTTTGAACAGGAGGGGGGAGTGTAGGGGTTACAGAGATAGGGAGGGGGTGAGGGAGGGGTTTGAACAGGAGGGGGGAGTGTGGGGGTTACAGAGATAGGGAGGGGGTGAGGGAGGGGTTTGAATGGGGTGTGGAGGGGTGGGTTTCTGGGTGGAGGGGTGGGTTAGTGGCTGTAGGGGTGGTGGGTTTCTGGGTGGAGGGGTGGGTTTCTGGGTGTAGGGGTGGGTTAGTGGGTGTAGGGGTGGGTTTCTGGGTGGAGGGTTGGGTTAGTGGGTGTAGGGGTGGTGGGTTTCTGGGTGGAGGGGTGGGTTTCTGGGTGTAGGGGTGGTGGGTTTCTGGGTGGAGGGGTGGGTATCTGAGGGGTGGGTTAGTGGGTGTAGGGGTAGGGGTAGGTTTCTGGGTGTAGGGGTGGGTTAGTGGGTGTAGGGGTGGGTTTCTGGGTGGAGGGGTGGGTTTCTGGGTGTAGGGGTGGTGGGTTTCTGGGTGGAGGGGTGAGTTAGTGGGTGTAGGGGTGGTGGGTTTCTGGGTGGAGGGGTGGGTTAGTGGGTGTAGGGGTGGTGGGTTTCTGGGTGGAGGGGTGGGTTTCTGGGTGTAGGGGTGGGGTAGAGGGGGTAGGGGTGGGTTTCTGGGTGTAGGGGTGGTGGGTTTCTGGGTGTAGGGGTGGGTTAGTGGGTGTAGGGGTGGGTTTCTGGGTGTAGGGATGGTGGGTTTCTGGGTGGAGGGGTGGGTTAGTGGGTGTAGGGGTGGTGGGTTTCTGGGTGGAGGGGTGGGTTAGTGGGTGTAGGGGTGGTGGGTTTCTGGGTGGAGGGGTGGGTTTCTGGGTGTAGGGGTGGGTTAGTGGGTGTAGGGGTGGGTTTCTGGGTGTAGGGGTGGTGGGTTTCTGGGTGGAGGGGTGGGTTAGTGGGTGTAGGGGTGGTGGGTTTCTGGGTGTAATGGTGGTGGGTTTCTGGGTGGAGGGGTGGGTTAGTGGGTGTAGGGGTGGTGGGTTTCTGGGTGGAGGGGTGGGTTTCTGGGTGTAGGGGTGGTGGGTTTCTGGGTGGTGGGGTGAGTTTGTGGGTGTTGGGGTGGTGGGTTTCTGGGTGGTGGGGTGGGTTAGTGGGTGTAGGGGTGGCGGGTTTCTGGGTGGAGGGGTGGGTTTCTGGGTGTAGGGGTGGTGGGTTTCTGGGTGGAGGGTTGGGTTAGTGGGTGTAGGGGTGGTGGGTTTCTGGTTGGAGGGGTGGGTTTCTGGGTGTAGGGGTGGTGGGTTTCTGGGTGGAGGGGTGGGTATCTGAGGGGTGGGTTAGTGGGTGTAGGGGTAGGGGTAGGTTTCTGGGTGTAGGGGTGGGTTAGTGGGTGTAGGGGTGGGTTTCTGGGTGTAGGGGTGGTGGGTTTCTGGGTGGAGGGGTGGGTTAGTGGGTGTAGGGGTGGTGGGTTTCTGGGTGGAGGGGTGGGTTTCTGGGTGTAGGGGTGGTGGGTTTCTGGGTGGAGGGGTGAGTTAGTGGGTGTAGGGGTGGTGGGTTTCTGGGTGGAGGGGTGGGTTAGTGGGTGTAGGGGTGGTGGGTTTCTGGGTGGAGGGGTGGGTTTCTGGGTGTAGGGGTGGGTTAGTGGGTGTAGGGGTGGGTTTCTGGGTGTAGGGGTGGTGGGTTTCTGGGTGGAGGGGTGGGTTAGTGGGTGTAGGGGTGGTGGGTTTCTGGGTGGAGGGGTGGTGGGTTTCTGGGTGGAGGGGTGGGTTAGTGGGTGTAGGGGTGGTGGGTTTCTGGGTGGAGGGGTGGGTTTCTGGGTGTAGGGGTGGTGGGTTTCTGGGTGGAGGGTTGAGTTAGTGGGTGTAGGGGTGGTGGGTTTCTGGGTGGAGGGGTGGGTTAGTGGGTGTAGGGGTGGTGGGTTTCTGGGTAGAGGGGTGGGTTTCTGGGTGTAGGGGTGGGTTAGTGGGTGTAGGGGTGGGTTTCTGGGTGTAGGGGTGGTGGGTTTCTGGGTGGAGGGGTGGGTTAGTGGGTGTAGGGGTGGTGGGTTTCTGGGTGGAGGGATGGGTTTCTGGGTGTAGGGGTGGTGGGTTTCTGGGTGGAGGGGTGAGTTAGTGGGTGTAGGGGTGGTGGGTTTCTGGGTGGAGGGGTGGGTTAGTGGGTGTAGGGGTGGTGGGTTTCTGGGTGGAGGGGTGGGTTTCTGGGTGTAGGGGTGGGTTAGTGGGTGTAGGGGTGGGTTTCTGGGTGTAGGGGTGGTGGGTTTCTGGGTGGAGGGATGGGTTAGTGGGTGTAGGGGTGGTGGGTTTCTGGGTGTAGGGGTGGTGGGTTTCTGGGTGGAGGGGTGAGTTAGTGGGTGTAGGGGTGGTGGGTTTCTGGGTGGAGGGGTGAGTCAGTGGGTGGAGGGGTGGGTTTCTGGGTGTAGGGGTGGCTTAGTGGGTGTAGGGGCAGTGGGTTTCTGGGTGGAGGGGTGGGTTAGAGGGTGGAGGTGTTGCTTAGGGAAAGAAACTGTGTTATTCTTGCAAGAGGAACAAGTGCTGTACTTGCCCCGACCCCTCCTGCCTCACGACCATTCAGAGCTGCAGACAATCCTTCCAGGTGGGGCAATGGACGCTTCTTCTGCGAGTGTGTTGGAGTCATCGACTGTATCTGGTGCTCCCAGTGTGGCCTCCGGTATATTGGTGAAACCTGTCAGAGATTGGGAGATCTTCAGAAACAGCACCATTTCCTGGTGGCCCCCATTTCAATTCCACTTCCCATTCCCATTCCGACATGTCAGTCCACGGCCTCCTCCACTGCTCCAATGAGGCCACACTCAGGCTGGAGGAGCGACACCTTATCATCTGGGTCGTCTCCAACCTAATGGCATGAACATGGATTTCTCAAACTTCTGGTAATGACCCCCAGCCCCCCTTCACCATTTCCCTCCCGTACCTGCCCATCACCTCCTTCTGGTGCTCCTCTCCTTCCCCTCCCTTCCATGGCCTTCTCTCCCATCAGATTTCCCCTTCCCCAGCCCTGTCTCTCTTTCTCCAGTCAATTTCCCGGCTCTTTACGCCACCCGAATTCCTCCAGGCTCTAGGTTTCACCCATCACCTGCCACCTTGTACCTTTTCCTCCCCTCCCCTCTTCTTCAGATTCTTCCTTCCTTCTCAGTCCTGAAGAAAGGTCTTGAACCAAAACGTCGACTGTTTGTCCATTTCCACAGACGCTGCCTGACCTGCTGAGTGTGTGAGTCGCTCTGGGATTTCCATCGTCTGCAGACTTTCTTGTGTCTCTTTTTGATGCTGTGTAGCCCCCTCCCTGAGGGGAGTGTGACAGACAGAGGGTGTAGCCCCCTCCCTGAGGGGAGTGTGACAGACAGGGTGTGTAGCCCCCTCCCTGAGGGGAGTGTGACAGACAGGGTGTGTAGCCCCCTCCCTGAGGGGAGTGGGACAGACAGAGGGTGTAGCCCCCTCCCTGAGGGGAGTGTGACAGACAGAGGGTGTAGCCCCCTCCCTGAGGGGACTGGGACAGACAGAGGGTGTAGCCCCCTCCCTGAGGGGAGTGGGACAGACAGAGGGTGTAGCCCCCTCCCTGAGGGGAGTGTTACAGACAGAGGGTGTAGCCCCCTCCCTGAGGGGAGTGGGACAGACAGGGTGTGTAGCCCCCTCCCTGAGGGGAGTGTGACAGACAGAGGGTGTAGCCCCCTCCCTGAGGGGAGTGTGACAGACAGGGTGTGTAGCCCCCTCCCTGAGGGGAGTGTGACAGACAGAGGGTGTAGCCCCCTCCCTGAGGGGAGTGTGACAGACAGGGTGTGTAGCCCCCCCCCTGAGGGGAGTGTGACAGACAGAGGGTGTAGACCCCTCCCTGAGGGGAGTGGGACAGACAGGGTGTGTAGCCCCCTCCCTGAGGGGAGTGGGACAGACAGGGTGTGTAGACCCCTCCCTGAGGGGAGTGTGACAGACAGAGGGTGTAGCCCCCTCCCTGAGGGGAGTGGGACAGACAGGGTGTGTAGCCCCCTCCCTGAGGGGAGTGGGACAGACAGGGTGTGTAGCCCCCTCCCTGAGGGGAGTGTGACAGACAGGGTGTGTAGCCCCCTCCCTGAGGGGAGTGTGACAGACAGAGGGTGTAGCCCCCTCCCTGAGGGGAGTGTGACAGACAGAGGGTGTAGCCCCCTCCCTGAGGGGAGTGTTACAGACAGGGTGTGTAGACCCCTCCCTGAGGGGAGTGGGACAGACAGAGGGTGTAGCCCCCTCCCTGAGGGGAGTGTTACAGACAGGGTGTGTAGCCCCCTCCCTGAGGGGAGTGTGACAGACAGGGTGTGTAGCCCCTCCCTGATGGGAGTGTGACAGACAGGGTGTGTAGCCCCCTCCCTGAGGGGAGTGGGACAGACAGGGTGTGTAGCCCCCTCCCTGAGGGGAGTGTTACAGACAGGGTGTGTAGCCCCCTCCCTGAGGGGAGTGTGACAGACAGAGGGTGTAGCCCCCTCCCTGAGGGGAGTGGGACAGACAGGGTGTGTAGCCCCTCCCTGATGGGAGTGGGACAGACGGTGGGTGGGATCCAAGTCACTGGCCCTTTCCCGGCACCTTTCTGTGCGTCTGTCGGTGATGGCAGGTGGGCGGGTGCTGGCGATGCGTTGGGCAGTTTTGACTACCCGTTGCAGACCAGCTTCCATTCCATGTTTGGATACCGTCTACTGCACACCTGCAGAAGGACGTGAGTTTACACGCTGGGAACACATGCCTAAGACAATAAGTAATCACAAACATGCTCACTGGGCAATTACAAAATTCCTGAATTTACCCAACAGCGGTTCAGAATTCATTATGCCGCAATCTCAATAGTTATTTGAGAAATCAAGTATGGAAGCCTTAAGACGTTGGAGCAAAATTAGGTCATTCTGCCCATGGAGTCTGCTCTGCTCATTTATAATCCCTCTTAACCCCATTCTCCCTTGCTGATCAATAATCTATCTACTTCAGCTTTAAATATACCCAATGACTTGGCCAGCAATAAATTCCACGGATTCACCACCCTCTGGCTAAAAAATAATTCCTCATATCTGTTCTCAATGGATGTCCCTCTATTCTGAGGTTGTGCTCTCTGGTCCTGGGCTCCCCCCACCCCCACATCTCGATCTTACAAAATTCAAAAGGTTTCAAGGAGATCCCTCCTCATTTTGCTAAATCCAAGTGAGCACTGGGGTACGCTGTACTGTGGGGGGGCACTGGGGTACGCTGTACCACAAGGGGCTGGACACTGGGATACAGTAATGTTGGGGTGAGCACTGGGGTAAACTACTGTTGGGGGATGGGCACTGGGGTACGCTGTACTGTTGGGGGATGGACATGGGGGTACACTGTACTGTAGGGGTGGACACTGGGGGTACACTACTGTGGGGGTAGACACTGGGGTACACTGTACTGTGGGGTGGACACTGGGGTACACTGTACTGTGGGGGGGTGGCCACTGGGGTACACTGTACTGTGGGGGGGCACTGGGGTATGCTGTACTGTGGGGTGGACACTGGGGTACACTGTACTGTGGGGGGTGCACACTGGGTTACACTGTACTGTGGGGGCGGCCACTGGGGTACACTGTACTGTGGGGGTGCACACTGGGGTACACTGTACTGTGGGGTGCACACTGGGTTACACTGTACTGTGGGGTGGGCACTGGGTTACGCTGTGCTGTGGGGGTGGACACTGGGGTACACTGTACTGTGGGGGTGGACACTGGGGTACACTGTACTGTGGGGATGCACACTGGGGTACACTGTACTGTGGGGGCAGCCACTGGGGTACACTGTACTGTGGGGGGTGCACACTGGGGTACACTGTACTGTGGGGTGTGCACACTGGGGTGCACTGTACTGTGGGGGGTGGACACTGGGGTACACTGTACTGTGGGGGTGCACACTGAGGTACACTGTACTGTGGGGGGTGCACACTGGGGTACACTGTACTGTGGGGGGTGGACACTGGGGTACACTGTACTGTGGGGGTGCACACTGAGGTACACTGTACTGTGGGGATGCACACTGGGGTACACTGTACTGTGGGGGCAGCCACTGGGGTACACTGTACTGTGGGGGGTGCACACTGGGGTACACTGTACTGTGGGGGCAGCCACTGGGGTACACTGTACTGTGGGGGTGCACACTGGGGTACACTGTACTGTGGGGTGTGCACACTGGGGTACACTGTACTGTGGGGGGTGGACACTGGGGTACACTGTACTGTGGGGGTGCACACTGAGGTACACTGTACTGTGGGGGTGCACACTGAGGTACACTGTACTGTGGGGGGTGGACACTGGGGTACACTGTACTGTGGGGGGTGCACACTGGGGTACACTGTACTGTGGGGGTGGACACTGGGGTACACTGTACTGTGGGGGGGTGGACACTGGGGTACACTGTGCTGTGGGGGTGGACACTGGGGTACACTGTACTGTGGGGTGGACACTGGGGTACACTGTACTGTGGGGGTGCACACTGGGGTGCACTGTACTGTGGGGGGTGGACACTGGGGTACACTGTACTGTGGGGGTGCACACTGGGGTACACTGTACTGTGGGGGTGCACACTGGGGTGCACTGTACTGTGGGGGGTGGACACTGGGGTACACTGTACTGTGGGGGTGCACACTGAGGTACACTGTACTGTGGGGGGGTGCACACTGGGGTACACTGTACTGTGGGGGGTGCACACTGGGGTACACTGTGCTGTGGGGGGTGCACACTGGGGTACACTGTACTGTGGGGGGTGGACACTGGGGTACACTGTACTGTGGGGGGGGTGGACACTGGGGTACAAGTCGGGTGTGCGCGCCTCGCGGTCTCGCGTCGGTTTTGCAAGGTGCGGGTTCGCGATCTCATACTTCTGCTGGTTTGACCTGCGGTGCAGTGACTTTGCCTTTGACATATTTAACCGTGTCCGCTGTCATGTCCTGGGTCGGCAGAGAACCGCTTTAACATCGAGAAACAGTGCGGCATCAGCTGACGGTAACACAGCTCCGGGGCGCTGCTGCCAGGAACAGAATCTGCCTTTAAAGTTCTTTTGTTGCTTGACAATACGCCAGCCCATCCGAAACACTCGGGCAGCTTTCATCCTAACATAACAGTGCGTTTCCTGCCGCTGAACACAACATTGCTGATTCAACCACTCGACCAAGGTGTGATCCACATTCAAGGCGTTTTTCATTTTGTTTTACGGTGAACTATCTCTCAGATGCTGCAAGCAACAGACGATTTTGAAAATCCCGGGAGTTTACCAACGGGGAGGGAATGGCGGAATTCGGAACATTTGGCACAAATGGCGATGGACATGGACCCAAGTTTAGAACAGAGTCAGCATTTCAGTCATTCCCTGCCGTCAACCCTTCTTCCCTGCAACCAAATTTATGCTGAAAAACAAAATGCTGCCAAGCAAACAACCCTCACCATTTTATTCAAATTGCTGTAATCTTCTGCTGCCGGCAGTTCTAAGATTTCCGTGAGTCTTCCTTCAGCCCGTGCCGTGCTTGATATTATCTATCCACCTCATCGCTGTAAAGCTGCCCGACACCACAACAACCACTCATCTCAATAGACAACAGACAATAGGTGCAGGAGTAGGCCATTCAGCCCTTCGAGCCAGCACCGGCCATTCACTGTGATCATGGCTGATCATCCACAATCAGTATCCAGTTCCTGCCTTATCCCCATAACCTTTGATTCCGCTATCTTTAAGAGCTCTATCTGTCTCTTTTTTGAAAGCATCCAGAGACTTGGCCTCCACAGCCTTCTGGGGCAGAGCATTCCATATATCCACCACTCTCTGGGTGAAAAAGTTTTTCCTCATCTCCCGGAGTGAACATACCTGCCACTGTTGGCGACTACTGTACACCAGAGGATGTTACCTTTCTATCATTTATTACATTGAATATTACCTTAAATTGATTAAATATAATACAAATGTTGTCTTGTGGTACTGCTTTTGTGTCCTATTGGTATGAAAATGTGAATAAATTACAGATAAAACATATTTAGGAAGCCCTCTGGAGCGCATCCCTATTTCCTCCATTTAAATCATTATTCATATCATGCGATTTCACATTATGCGTCCACTGCGAGGAACCTATCCCCCACATATAACAAGGATAAGGTGTACATTGTACCATTGGGGGATGGGCACTGGGGTTCACTGTACAATTGGAGAATGGGCACTGGGGTTCACTGTACAATTGGGAAATGGGCACTGGGGTTCACTGTACAACTGGGGAATGGGTAATGGGGTTCACTGTAAAATTGGGGAATGGGCACTGGGTTCACTGTACAACTGGGGAATGGGTACTGGGGTTCACTGTACAATTGGGGAATAGGCACTGGGGTTCACTGTACAATTGGGGAACGGGCACTGGGGTTCACTGTACAACTGGGGGATGGGCACTGGGGTTCACTGTACCAGTGGGGGATGGGCACTGGGGTACGCTGTACAATTGGGGGGTGGGCACTGGGGTTCACTGTACCGGTGGGGGGGGGGCACTGGGGTTAACTGTACCGTGGGGGGATGGGCACTGGGTTCGCTGTACCGTGGGGGATGGGCACTGGGGTTCACTGTACCATGGGGGGGCACTGGGGTTCACTGTACTGTGGGGGGGGGGTGGGTACTGGGGTTCACTGTACCGTGGGGGGATGGGCACTGGGTTCACTGTACCATTGGGGGATGGGCACTGGGGCTCACTGTACCGTGGGGGGGGGGCACTGGGGTTCACTGTACCGTGGGGGTGGGCACTGGGGTTCACTCTACCGTGGGGGGATGGATACTGGGGTTCACTGTACTGTGGGGGGATGGGCACTGGGGTTCACTGTACCATTGGGGGGGTGGGTACTGGGGTTCACTGTACCGTGGGGGATGGGCACTCAATTAAGAATCGGATCAGAATCAGAATCAGGTTTATTATCATCAACATGTGACGTGAAATTTGTTAACTTAGCAGCAGCAGTTCAATGCAATAGATAATCCAGCAGAGAGAGAAAAATGAATAAAATAAAATAAATAATAATAAAAAATAAATCAATCAATTACAATGTACCTATATTGAATAGATATTAAAATGTGCAAAACCAGAAATAATATATATTTAAAAAATGAGGTAGTGTTCACGGGTTCAATGTCTATTTAGGAATCGGATGGCAGAGGGGAAGAAGCTGTTCCTGAATCGCTGAGTGTGTGTCTTCAGGCTTCTGTATCTCCTACCTGATGGTGACAGTGAGAGAAGGGCTGCCCTGGGTGTTGGAGGTCTTTAATAATGGACGCTGCCTTTCTGAGACACCGCTCCTTGAAGATGTCCTGGGTACTTTGTAGGCTAGTACCCATAATGGAGCCGACTAGATTTACAACCCTCTGCAGCTTCTTTTGGTCCTGTGCAGCAGCCCCTCCATACCAGACAGAGATGCAGCCTGTCAGAATACAGGCAATACAGAATATGGTACATCCATAGAGGTTTTTGAGTGTATTTGTTGACATGCCAAATCTCTTCAAACTCCTAATAAAGTATAGCTGTTGTCTTGCCTTCTTTATAACTATATCGATATGTTGGGACCAGGTTAGATCCTCAGGGATCTTGACACCCAGGAACTTGAAGCTGCTCACTCTCTCCACTTCTGATCCCTCTATGAGGATTGGTATGTTTTCCTTCGTCTTACCCTTCCTGAAGTCCACAATCAGCTCTTTCATCTTACTGACATTGAGTGCCAGGCTGTTGCTGTGACACCACTCCACTAGTTGGCATATCTCACTCCTGTACGCCCTCTCGTCACCACCTGAGATTCTACCAACAATGGTTGTATCGTCAGCAAGTTTATAGATGGTATTTGAGCTATGCCTAGCCACACAGTCATGTGTATAGAGAGAGTAGAGCAGTGGGCTAAGCACACACCCCGGAGGTGTGCCAGTGTTGATCGTCAGCGAGGAGGAGATGTTATCACCAATCCGCACAGACTGTGGTCTTCCGGTTAGGAAGTTGAGGATCCAATTGTAGAGGGAGGTACAGAGGCCCAGGTTCTGTAACATCTCCATCAGGATTGTAGGAATAGTCGATGAATGTAGGTGTTTGAGTTGTCCAGGTGGTCTAAAGCCGTGTGGAGAGCCATGGAGATTGCGTCTGCCGTTGACCTATTGTGGCGATAGGCAAACTGCAGTGGGTTCAGGTCCTTGCTGAGGCCGGAGTTCAGTCTAGTCATGACCAACCTCTCAAAGCATTTCATCACTGTCGATGTGAGTACTACTGGGTGATAGTCATTAAGGCAGCCCACATTATTTATAATCACTTACAGGCAGTACACTGTACCATTGGGGGATGGGCACTGGGGGGTACACTGTACCATTCGGGGATGGGCACTGCTGTGCACTGTGTCATTGGGAGATGGGCACAGTGATACCATGTAATGTAGGTGAAATGGGTGCTCAGGTACCCTGTACTTTTGCTGGGATGGGCACAGGGGTTCACTGTACCATTGGGAGACGGGCACTGGAGAAGCTTGTAGCATAGAGATACAGTTACAGGTTATCCTGATCCGTAGGGATATGTTTACGGGTTATCCTATCCCGTAGAGATACAGTTACGGATTATCCTGATCCGTAGGGGGACGGTTATGGGGCTATCCTGTATTGTAGGGTCATGTTTATGGGTTATCCTGTCCCGTAGGGATACGTTTACGGGATATCCTGTCCCGTAGTGATATGTTTACGGGTTATCCTGAACTGTAGGGATACGTTTACGGGTTATCCTGTCCCGTAGGGATATGTTTACGGGATACCCTTTTCCACAGGGATATGTTTATGGGTTATCCTGTCCCGTAGGGATACGTTTACGGGTTATCCTGTCCTGTGGGGATATGTTTACGGGATACCCTATCTCGTAGGGATGCATTTACGGGTTATCCTGTACCGTAGTGATATTTTTTTTGTGTTATCCTGTCCCGTCAGGGGACAGCTACGGGAGTATCCTTAGCTTCTGTCTATTTCAGAGTCTTCACAAGCTTCACACTTCATGGCCCCTCTCTCTTTCAATCACTCCCTCTCTCTCCCCTCCCCTCTCTCTTTCAACCACTCCCTCTCTCCCCTCCTCCTCCTTTCCTTTTCCCTCTCCTATTCCCTCCACTACCCTGAGTTCCTCTGCCTTCTCCTCCCATCCATTCCCCTCCCCCAGCCCATCCCCTCTCCCTCTCCTCCCTGACTCCCCCCTCCCCTCCTCTCATCCCACCCCTCCCCCTCTCCTCCCTCCCTCTCACGCCCCTCCTGCCATCACTCACCCACATCACAAACAACACTCGCCAGTCTGGCCCGGGTCACAATGCCTCCTTTCAGTGAGGGCCTTGACGAGGGGCAGGGGAACAGCAGACATTGCCTGGACCCTGACGGGTCGTGTGTGTGGGTCAGTCCACACCTCACTCGAGTCTACGAAGAGAAGAGATACAGAGAGAGAGGGAATGGAAGAGAGAGTCTGCTGTGGGCAAAGAGAGAGCATTGAGACCGGTGAGAAAAAGTGAGGGAGGGAGAGAGAGAGGGACAGAGAGACGGGAGGCGGAGAGAGAGAACATCAAGACTGAGAGATCGACAGAAAAAGGGAGAGAGTCTGAAGCCCACGACTGAGAGAGGGAGCAACGGCAGGAAGAGTGAGAGGCCATTGAGACCGTGAGTGAGAGAGCAGGAGTGAAGAAGGAGAGAGAGAGCACCTCAAGAGTGTGACAGAGGAGGAGGAGGGAGGAGGAGAAGCCTCCACAGGGCTCTAACTCCCTCCTCCCAATGGCTACATTCCTGTCGTGGAGAAACGTAGCGCTGGGCGAGGCAGAGAACCCCTGTACGAGGGAGTCAGGGGAAGGAGAATGCTGCGAGTACCTTGGGCAGATCCTCCTGGGTTCCTTTGGCACTGTTATCCTCGTGATCATCATCACCAACACCATTCTCATGGTGAGAGTCTTCAATAGCCAACACCTCCCCCAGATTACCAAATCCCATACCTTTTCCCACCCCCAGTCTCCCCTCTACCCACCCCTAGTCTCCCCTCTCCCCCACCCCCAGTCTCCCCTCTCCCCACCCCCAGTCTCCCCTCTACCCACCCCAGTCTCCCCTCTCCCCACCCCCAGTCTCCCCTCTTCCCCACCCCCAGTCTCCCCTCTCCCCCACCCCAGTCTCCCCTCTCCCCACCCCAGTCTCCCCTCTCCCCCACCCCAGTCTCCCCTCTTCCCCACCCCCAGTCTCCCCTCTCTCCACCCCAGTCTCCCCTCTCCCCACCCCCAGTCCCCCACCCCAGTCTCCCCTCTCTCCACCCCAGTCTCCCCTCTCCCCCACCCCCAGTCTCCCCTCTCCCCACCCCAGTGTCCCCTCGGGGGGGGTGGGGGAGAGCGGGGGAGAGTTCAGCCAGGGTTCCAGCTCTAATTGTGACCTGTGACCCCTCTTTCTACAGGTTTATTCCAAGTTCCAGATGACAGCCATTGGTTTCAAACGCAAGATGGTTCAGAGAAAACGTGAGTGTTGATTTGGAAACAACGTCACGGTGAAAGGGTGAAATCTGCACCAGGGGTCCATCACCATTTCCCTCTGTCCTGGGGGGTGGAGAGAGAGAAATACAGGGGAGGGAGAAAGAATGGGGGAGAGGGAGAGAGAGGAATAGAGGGAGTGAAAGATAGAGAGAAGTGGGGGAAGGAGAACGGATATCTATCCATAGACACACACAACACAGAGAGAGAGAGAGGAGATGAGGGGTGGAAATGAGAGGGAATGACAGAGGTTTGTAGGAGGGAGTGAGTGAGTTGGAGGTCTTACAATCAAGCGAGGGGTCTGTGTGAGTTTGTGAGGCACTCTCCCTCCCTGGCAAGGGGTCGGTGAGGAAGTCATTCACTGACAGAGGGTCTGTGTTCCTCCGCAGGTAGGGGATCCCCAGAGCTGGAGTTCTCACACCTTATGGGAGCCGCAGCAGGTAAGTCCTGGGGAGGTGGGGGGGGGGGTAAATTCACCAGATGACATCAGTCCTCCTGGAGAGTCCTCATCCCTCCCCTTGAGGTTCCACTCCCTCAAGGTCTCAAATCAAGAGATCCCTCTCTGAGAATCCTCTACAGATACCACAGGTACATCACACAAAATGCTGGAGGAACTCAGCAGGCCAGGCACGTCTATGGAAAAGAGTACAGTCGACGTTTCAGCAGGACAGATGTTCAGTCTTGTTGAAGGGTCTTGGCCCAAAACGTCAACTGTACGCTTTTCCACAGATGCTGCCTGGCCTTGGATTTCCAGCATCTGCAGATTTTCTCCTGTTTGGGACAAGAGATATATCCCTCTGTTAGAGAACCCTCTTCCACAGTGGAGCAGTGTGGGGTGGGGGGAGGACAGGAAGGTTGAATAGTGGAATTTTTTGGGAGCAGTACAAAGTATATATATGTCACTGTATAAAACCCTGAGATTTGTTTTCCTGCGGACATACTCAACAAATCTACAGAATAGTAACTATAACACAGTCAATGAAGGATCAACCAGAGTGTAGAAGACAACAAATGCAAGTAAAAAATAATTAGCAATAAATAATGGAATAATGAGATAAAGAGTTCCTAAAGTGAGATCATTGGTTGTAGAAACATTTCAATGATGAAATGCCATCAAAGTGGTGGAACTCGCCGTCTCTGCTTTAACTCAAGAATCCCTCCCCATCTATTTCCCAACAATTTTCTATACTATGCTATAAAATTAATCATCTACCCTCAGCAACCAGCCTTCTCTACAGAGTACCATCATCATCACACTTTAGCAGGCTATTCATGGTTTTCCAACACGCTCTCAGTGTCTTCTGCCACACTGTCTGTGTTTTCCGCCTTTGCGTTTTCTCTGGGTAATGTTTTCATCAGCTGTGGTCAGGTCTGGCATGGCCGGCTGGTGTTCCTCTCTCAGGTTCTCTGTAATTACATGGTTACTGGGTACACTTGGTTCCCCGCTCTGTCTGTGGGAGCAACAAGAGGGTGAGTTTTATGCTTTAACCTGAGTCCAGTGTTTCCACTGGCTGCCTCGCCGAGTCTGTACACAGACACACGTATCTTTCGTTAAGAGTACCGTCTGTGGTCCTGTCCACCTGGGGGCAAACCCCGGCCTTTCCGGCAGTACCCTCACCATTACTTGGTCGCCGGTCTGTGGAAGGACTATCCCCTTTCCCCCTGGCTCTCTCTGATCAGCGATTCAGTGCTGTTGTTTTGCTCGGTCCTTTAACACTTTAAGTTGGTTACAAAGGTCTTTAACATATTGTGTCATTCTATCCCTGTAAGCCCCAGGCTCCCCACAACCCGTAATTACCCCTTAAGGGAGTTGCATTGCTCGCCCCATCAATAATTCATAGGAGCTGAGGCCCAACTTGCGGTTCCGGGTTGCGCTCGATCTCATCAGGATTTCTGGTAATGCATCAACCCACGTCTTTCCTGTCTCAGCTATAGCTTTGGCTAACGCATTCTTGATTGTTCGGTTCATCCTTTCTACCATCCCTGAACTCTGGGGGTGGTAGGGTACGTGGAACCGTTGTCGAATCCCCAGTAGTTGGCACATTTCCTTCATCACTTTCCCCGTGAAATGTGCTCCCTGATCTGAATCCACCTGAACTGGGGTCCCCCACCTTGGGAGGATTTCCTGAACTAGGATCCATGCAGTGGTGTGGGTGGTGCGGTCCCTTGTTGGGAAAGCCTCTACCCACCGAGTGAAGAGATCCAGGATTACTAGACAGCAACTTTTCCCCGTGCTTTTTGGCAGGGGCCCTGTGAAGTCTATCTGGATGTTTTCCCAGGGTCCCCTCGGCCGAGGCTGATTTGCCAGCTGTAGCTTTCTGCCCTCACCAGGGTTATGCTGGGCACAAATGATGCAATGGTGGCAGAATTTCTCAACATCCCCGCCCATCCCTGGCCCCCACCAGTCCTGCCGGAGGGTTGTGATCGTGCTCTGCCTTCCCTCATGCATCGCCCCATGATATAACTTCAGTCCTATCTGTCTAATACAGGGTGGGGCCATCACGACTCTTTCCTCCCCGTGTGTCCAGCACCCGTCTGTCCCTCCTTTCCTCCTTTTCTCCTCCATTTCTCCTTCTCTTCTGTCTCTACCTCTTCATATAATTTTACTAAGCTGGCTTCTGTCGTTTCCTCCTGCACACTGGCAATTTCAATTGCCTCTTGTTCCCCTGCTGTCTTATTCGCAGTAATGTCTGCCCTCGGAGGATCTGGGAAAACTTTATGTTCTGGAGTGTCCGCAGTCTCTCTGAGTATCCCTGGTGTTTTTGTTCCTTCGTTTCACCCTGAACAGCGGTCAGTGTGTCAGTCTGTATAGGGTCCTGCTTAGGGGGTTTATACAGACCCTCCTCTATTTTAACTGGGTTTATCTTTGCTCGACCACAATCTTGCTTGTGTGTAGCCCACACTGCTGGGAACTGCTGACAAGGTAACCCATAGGCCCCATCCGGGCTCCAGTCTCTGATGATCGGGGCAGCTGTGCCTATGCTAACCAGGCCGTGTATTCTGTTGGTTGTGCGCGTTCACTGCCCCTGACACGTCCATTTTATTTCTCCTTTTCCTGAATCTAAACAGCTCCTGCTTCCCTTAGGATGTCTATTCCAAGGATCGTGCCCTCTTTATTTGGACATATCCAGAAATACGCTGGAAGCTGCACTCCCCCGATTTCTAGTATTTGCGATTTGCTTCTTTCTGCTTTTACTGTTTTCCCTCCGACACCCTGATATAACTGGCCCGTCCGGTTGCTGGTAAGGGTAAGCCTGTTATCGATACCGATGCCCCTGTGTCCACGAACATATTGCATTGCCAACCCCTCACAATGCCGTCGTGTACACCCGCGGGTCACCAGGGCTGGCAGGGCAGTCCGCTGCCACATCCTTTCCTGCCCTAAGAGGCGCCGTCACTAGCTCTTTGATCCATCGACAGTCAGACTGGCTGCTGATGGGGTGAGTGACTGGGCGTCTGCCGTGACCTTCACCTGGGTTTTCCCCTCTCTTTTGGACTCTGTCTCCAGACACGTCCCGATAGGCCCCAGCTGTAGCATATCAACTCCTTCACTGTCTTATACCTGGTCCGGCAGTGCTTTCTATGTGCCCTGGCTGCCGGCAAGCAAAACAATCCCTCCGGGACATCACAGCAGCTGCATCCACTAAACCCACTTTACGATTTCTCTTGCCTTGGGTCTATCTCACTGGCCCATGAAACTATCGCAGAGTAGTTGGACCCTACCGTTATGCCTAAATCTAAAACTTGCCGGTGGGCTGAGCTCAGGCCTTCCTTCAGCATTTTTAGGAAGACTGGGTCGTCCCTCTCTGGATTATCCAACCCTGAATACTCCTCATACACTCAGTATTTGTGTTCTGCATAATCCATGGCTGTCTCGTCAGCTTTTTGAATCACTGCCATTATCGTTCCCCAGCTACTCTCGCCTCCCCCCAGCCGCTGCCTTTAAAAGAGCGATATCTTTCCTCATTACTGGCGCTCACAGTAGTTGCCCATGTACCATCCCTCACCCCCTGGGCCATCCTGTCCCACATATTCCTTGGGCACTTCGCTTTTACCAACACGTGTATATCTTTAGGGTGCATCTGGTGAATTTCAACCATTTCCTCGAGCTTGCGCCAGAATTCTGAATTCTCACAGGCGATTTTAAGTGAGGGCAACTCAGACAAGATACTCTGTTTCTCTCCGGGGGTGAAGGGCTTATGAATAGTCGTAATCAAGGTCAAGGGCAGGCTTGGATCATCAGGGTTCTCAACGTGACATTGCCTGACCTCAACAGGTGCCATTCTGGTAGATCTATCTGGGTAACACCTCTCCCTGAGATATCCCCACACTAATTCCCACACTACACAAAATATCAAAAACGGGTAGCAGTTAAACAGTACATACTTAAAACTGCAGAGTATGTATTGCACAATTTGCCACTTTTGAGTACACAAACTCATGATGCCTGCTGTATTCCTTTGCATCACACTTGCCAACGCATACACTAAAATGTAGCTCCCCGAATGAGTATACTCGTCCCTACTCTGGCGTCTCGAATCATACCGTCGGGTACCACCTTTCGCAACTGGTGGTCCAAGTTAACCAAGTTAACACGTAAAGATTCCTCACGTACATAAACACACAACCACACGCACACACTACTTTTATATCCACCAGCTCAGCTCTCCGCGTTCGTGATACCTCCTGTTCCCATGTACCACCGACCAAACAGATCCAAGTGTGAGTGTTATTTTAGAAAAATACTCACCAACTTAGACTGCCAGGAACGCTGGCCACATGATGGGTCATGAAGTATCCCATTTCTGACACCAAATGTTGTAGCGTGGATGTAATCACTGGAGAGACAGAGTCACTGGTAAATACAAAACAGCTTTATTTGACACAACAATGTACAGCAGGCATCATACAGACAGAGACGCTTTCCGTAGAAAGATCTGCTAGCCCAATGTGGGCTCGATATTTATATGCTAAACACAAAAGGCAATTGGTACTTACAAAGTTACAGACAATGCTTCCTTTTGAAGCTACATACAAAACTTCACACCTTCTGACTTCATCCTTTCCTCCTGGTGCCAACATGTCTGGGTTAGTATTGGCAGCCTTTAGGAATGCAAGTTAAATCCACAATACATTTATTCGGTACTTTACGTGCTAACATAGAGGACAATCCAGATTTATAAATTTTTAGATAAAACTGTCTTTGAAACTACAGCATCTGGTCAAACTACGGTGTCAGCAGCGTCTGGTATTCACAGCTCTAAGGAAAGGCATTGTTATGAACTCAATCCACAGTACTTTGACAAACAGAAGACCACTGGCCAAAGTCATTTAAGTGTAAATGAATCATCTGCCCAAAAGCTCACTCTAACAGTAACCTCCTTGTAAAACTCTAACAGATTGGTTAAACATGACCTACCATGCACAAAGCCATGTTGACTCTCCCTAAGAAGTCCCTGTCTGTCCAAATACTTGTAGATCCTATCTCTTAGTACTCCTTCCAATAATTTACCGATTACCGGACGTCAAATTTACTGGCCTATAATTTCCCAGATTACTTTTAGAGCCTTTTTTAAACAACGGAACAACATGAGCTATCCTTCATTCCGCCGGCACCTCACCCATAGATACCAACATTTTAAATATTTCTGCCAGGGCCCCTGCAATTTCAACACTAGTCTCCTTCAACGTCCGAGGGAATACCCTGTCAGGTCCTGAGGATTTATCGACTCTGATCTGCCTCTAGATAGCAAGCACCTCCTCCTCCTCAATCTGTATAGGTTCCATCACCTCACTACCTGTTTGCCTTATTTCCATAGACTCCATGCCAGTTTCCTTGGTAAATACAGACACAAAAAACCTATTTAAGATCTCCCCCATTTCTTTCGGTTCCATACATAGCCGACCACTCTGATCTTCAAGAGGACCAATTTTATCCCTTACTATCCCTTTGCTCTTAATATACCTGTAGAAGCTCTTTGGATTATCCTTCACCTTGACTGCCAAGGCAACCTCATGTCTTCTTTTAGCCCTCCCGATTTCTTTCTTAACTATTTTTTTGCTCTTTTTATACTCCTCAAGCACCTTATTTGCTCCCTGTTTCCTATACATGTCATACATTTCATCATCAAACAAACATTTCCATAAGATGTATTTCAGATACTGTACATATATATCATATGTATAATCATATGTATCACAAATCTCCACATAATATTTATCTGAGGTATACACTTACAGAAAGGAGAGGAAAGAAAGAACAATTGAAAGAAGAAAACTATGGACAAAGTAGGGAGTGATTTTTTTTTACAACATATTCATTGACTTGTGAGAATAAAATCAGGCCTATGAGGTGTTATGTAGTTAAACCATTTTTCCCAGTATGAATCAAATTGTTCCAACTTATGATTAACAGATGCTGTTATCTTCTCCATTTTATAAATGTCCATTGTAATTTCCATCCATAGACTTAAAGTTGGGCTCTCCTGTGATAACCATTTCCTGGTAAGGGTCTTTTTACCAGCCACCAGCAGTATATTCATTAAATATTTATCTCTTTTCAACCATTCTTGAGGTATATACCCAAAATATATGGTCTTACTCTCTAAGGGTATTTCACATTTAAAGATGTCTTGTAGGGCATTATGTATCCCACTCCAATAGTCTTTGATAGTGGGGCACTCCCAGAAAATATGATAATGGGTTGCATTTTGATTTCCACAATTTCTCCAGCAAACAGGGAGGTTACTGTCATAATGGGATTTCTGAGAGGGTGTAATAAAATATTTTATCAAGTTTTTCCTGCCAAACTCTCTCCATTTCTGTGAGCTGGTACATTTCCATTGATACCTCCATATTATTGTCCAGTCTTCCTCAGATATTATTATCCCTCCTTCCTTCCCCCATTTTGTTTTAATGTATGAAGTCGAATGTGTTTTAAGATTTGACAAACCCTTATACACGCTTGAAATGATTCTACTACCATTGCCTGAATTATATGCTTTTCTAAATAGCTCTATCAGACATGTACTTGCCTTGGTTACATATTTAACCGTCCTATTAACATACTGTCCCATCTGTAAATACCGGTAAACGTCTTGTTTTTCTAATAAGTGTTTCTCCTTTGAGCATTTCAAAACTGAACAGTGTTTGGAGCAAGAGGCTGAGAGTGAAGGATGCTGCTTTCCTTCGCCAGTGTTTAACGTAGATGTGCTCAATGGTTGGGAGGGCTTCACCCGTGATGGACGGGGCTGAATCCACTACCTTTTGTTGGATTTTCCATTCAAGGGCGTTGGTGTTTCCATACCAGGATGTGATGCAGCCAGTCAGCACACTCTCCACCACACACCTATCGAAGTTTGTCAACGTTTTCGATGTCATACCGAACCTCAACTGATTCCTAAGGAAGTTGAACGTAAACAACAGGAATTCTGCAGATGCTGGAAATTCAAGCAACATACATCAAAGTTGCTGGTGAACGCAGCAGGCCAAGCAGCATCTATAGGAAGAGGCGCAGTCGACGTTTCAGGCCGAGACCCTTCGTCAGGACTAACTGAAGGAAGAGTTCTTCCTTCAGTTAGTCCTGACGAAGGGTCTCGGCCTGAAACGTCGACTGCGCCTCTTCCTATAGATGCTGCTTGGCCTGCTGCGTTCACCAGCAACTTTGATGTATGTTGCCTAAGGAAGTTGAGTTGGTGTCGTGCTTTCTTTGCGATTGCAGTTACGTGCTGGGGTCAGGACAGGACCTCTGAAATAGTAACGCCCAGGAATTTCAAGTTACTGACCCTCTCAACCTCTGGTCCTCCGATGATTACTGGTTCATGAACCTCTGGTTTCCTCTCCTGAAGTCTACAATCAGTTCCTTGGTCTTGCTGGCGTTGCGTGACAGGGTGTTGTTGTGACACCACTCAGCTCAGCTAGATTTTCAGTCTTTCTCCTGTCTGCTGATTCACTCCTTCACCTTCAAGTGGACTCACCCACTCAAACCCAGCTTGACCTTGTCAAATTCCTCTCAAATCAGATCCAGCCTGACCTGTGGACCTGTCATAGAAACATAGAAACATAGAAAATAGGTGCAGGAGTAGGCCATTCGGCCCTTCGAGCCTGCACCGTCATTTATTATGATCATGGCTGATCATCCAACTCAGAACCCCGCCCCAGCCTTCCCTCCATACCCCCTGATCCCCGTAGCCACAAGGGCCATATCTAACTCCCTCTTAAACATAGCCAATGAACTGGCCTCAACAGTTTGCTGTGGCAGAGAATTCCACAGATTCACCACTCTCTGTGTGAAGAAGTTTTTCCTAATCTCGGTCCTAAAAGGCTTCTCCTCTATCCTCAAACTGTGACCCCTCGTTCTGGACTTCCCCAACATCGGGAACAATCTTCCTGCATCTAGCCTGTCCAATCCCTTTAGGATCTTATACGTTTCAATCAGATCCCCCCTCAATCTTCTAAATTCCAACGAGAACAAGCCCAGTTCATCCAGTCTTTCTTCATATGAAAGTCCTGCCATCCCAGGAATCAATCTGGTGAACCTTCTTTGTACTCCCTCTATGGCAAAGATGCCTTTCCTCAGATTAGGGGACCAAAACTGCACACAATACTCCAGGTGTGGTCTCACCAAGGCCTTGTACAACTGCAGTAGTACCTCCCTGCTCCTGTACTCGAATCCTCTCGCTATAAATGCCAGCATACCATTCGCCTTTTTCACCGCCTGCTGTACCTGCATGCCCACTTTCAATGACTGGTGTATAATGACACCCAGGTCTCGTTGCACCTCCCCTTTTCCTAATCAGCCACCATTCAGATAATAATCTGTTTTCCTATTTTTGCCACCAAAGTGGATAACTTCACATTTATCCACATTAAATTGCATCTGTCATGAATTTGCCCACTCACCCAACCTATCCAAGTCACCCTGCATCCTCTTAGCATCCTCTTCACAGCTAACACTGCCACCCAGCTTCGTGTCATCCGCAAACTTGGAGATGCTGCATTTAATTCCCTCATCCAAGTCATTAATATATATTGTAAACAACTGGGGTCCCAGCACTGAGCCTTGCGGTACCCCACTAGTCACCGCCTGCCATTCTGAAAAGGTCCCGTTTATTCCCACTCTTTGCTTCCTGTCTGCTAACCAATTCTCCACCCACACCAATACCTTACCCCCAATACCGTGTGCTTTAAGTTTGCACACTAATCTCCTGTGTGGGACCTTGTCAAAAGCCTTTTGAAAATCCAAATATACCACATCCACTGGTTCTCCCCTATCCACTCGACTAGTTACATCCTCAAAAAATTCTATGAGATTCGTCAGACATGATTTTCCTTTCACAAATCCATGCTGACTTTGTCCGATCATTTCACCGCTTTCCAAATGTGCTGTTATCACATCCTTGATAACTGACTCCAGCAGTTTCCCCACCACCGACGTTAGGCTAACCGGTCGATAATTCCCCGGTTTCTCTCTCCCTCCTTTTTTAAAAAGTGGGGTTACATTAGCCACCCTCCAATCCTCAGGAACTAGTCCAGAATCTAACGAGTTTTGAAAAATTATCACTAATTGTCCTATCCTTTCCCATCACAATCTGAGAACTGACAGGATTATTTCTGTTGGACTCACAATTTCCTGACTGTTGCACCCTCCTGAGTGGGGTCCCCCTGATGAGAGGACATTCCTGGACATTCTCTTAGTGGCCACTTTTTGAGACAGCTCCTGAATTGGAATCAGGTTGAATCTCACTGGCATATGCAGTAAGATTTGTTGTTTTGTGGCCACAGAGCATTGTAATACGTAATCATAAAATCTCTAAGAATGTAATAAATATAGACAATTCGAAACTAAACACGCAGTGAGGAGGGAAAATACTGAGGAAGAGTTTGTGGGTTCATTGTCCACTCAGAGGGGATGAAGCTGCTCCTGTGTCAAACTTTGAGTCTGTGCCCACGTTGTGGATGTCCCTAATAAAGGAGACGAGCAGTTTCTGAGATACTCAAACCAGCTCATCTGCCACCAACTATCATTCCACAGTCAAAGTCACTTCGATCACATTTCTTCCCCATTCTGATGTTCAGTCTGAACAACTGAACCTCTTGACCATGTCTGCATGCTTTTATGCATTGGTTGCTGCCACGTGATTGGCTGATTAGATATTTGCATTACCAAGCAGGTTTACAGGTGGCCACTGGGTGAATTTCATAAACTTTAATCCATTGCATTCCATCACTCCCGGTGCCCCAGTTAAAATCTCCCACTCATACAACCCAAATATTCTTACAATGATGAGCAATTTCTCTACACTGTCTTGCCAGGCTTCCATTAACCACTGCAGGTGGAGTGGATTGGGGTCTATACCCTCCCCTTCTCATTTCGAAGCTCCACCCAAGTGTCCTCACCGGCCAATCCCCGAAGATTGTCATCCCTACACACTGCTGTTGTTATTAGACCATGAGATATGGAGCAGAATTTGGCCCATTGTGTCTGCTCCACCATTCAATCATATTATCCCTCTCAACCCCATTCTCCTGTAATCTTTGATGCCCCAATGAATCAAGAATCTATAAAACTTCGCTTTAATTATACCCAACATCTGGCCCAGCTGGCCTCCACAGTTGCCTGTGGCAATTAGTTCCACAGATTTACCACCCTCTGTCTAAAGAAATTCCTCCTCTTCTCCGTTCTAAGTGAACACCCCTCTATTCTGAGAGTGTGCCCTCTAGTCCTGGACTCCCTGACTATAGGAAACATCCTCTCCACATCCACTCTATCGAGGCCTTTCACCATTCAGAAGGTTTCAGTGAGATGCCCACCCCCACCATTCTTCTAAACTCCTGCGAGTACAGGCCCAGAGCCATCAAACACTGCTTTTACATTCACCCTTCCATAGTTTTGTCAACATCCTCTGCACCCTCTCCAATGCCAACACACCTTTTCTGAGATAAAGGCACAAAACCCCGGTTGCAGTCCGAGCAGAGCTTTGTAAAGCCTCAGCATTACGTCCTTGCTGGTCCTCTCAAGATGTATGCTAACACCTCATTCCCTACGTCCTACCTGTGTAGGAAGGAAGCACCCATCCTCGCTGCCCCGCACATCTGTCTCGCCCAAAGCTCTTGTATCCTGGGAAAGGGGTCCGTGTCAAGGGCTGGTTTTGGTGTAAGGGAATGGTGTAGGTAGATAAAGATATGTGTTCAGGGGGTCGAGAGCGGTGGGAGGGGGTTGTCTTCAACCACGACACAATCTGAATTATGTTTCACTTTTTTTTCTCCTCCCTACCTCCATCCCATCCCTTCCCTCCTAACTCTCCTCCCTCCCCTCTCCCCATATACCACCCTCTTCCTCCTCTACCCCTTAGGCGAGCCTGCGCCAGCCCCTCCTTCGCAGACCCACTGCCTCTCCCCCTGCCCCTCACCTTTGCCCCAGGTGTGCCTTGGCCTGAGCGGAGGAGATCCACCGAGGGAGACGCCCACCCCAACACCCTCCCTCGCCAACCCCGAGGAGGCAGAGCCCAGGAAGGGGCCGCGAGGTGACTCTCGCTCCCGCCCCCCCCCCCACACTCGCCTCTGGAACCCTCCCTCTCAGGGGCAGCCTGCCCCTCCCTGTGGCTCCCTGAGCCCTCCCACCTCCCTCACCAGCGTGGTCTACAATGGAGATGGCGACGAGAAGGAGATGGAGACACGCCCACCCTCCCCCACCCCCTCTCCTCCTCGCTATCTTCGGGATTCCCACTCCTCCCGTCCGTCCCCATCCCTCCGCTCTCGTGCCACCCCCTCCCTCATCTCTTCCCAACCCTCCCTCTCCCTCGTCTCTACCCGAGCCGCACCCAGCCTCATCTCCCGCCCTTCCTACTCCCTCGCCTCCACCCGCCCCAGCCCCTCCCTCATCTCCCAGCCCCTCTCCCTCGCCTCGTCCATCCCCTCCCAATCCCCCATCTCCTCACCCTCCGCCTCCCCCTCTCCTTCATCCTCCCCTTCCCCCTGCCCCTCCATTGTCCAGCAGGATTCCCACCCTCCGACCTCTGAGGGCGAGGAGGAAGAGAGTGAGCAGGAAGGGGTAGGTGAGGAAAACACTCCTCCACCCACCATCCACCTCGTCCCCAACCCTCGCCTCCATCGGGCTGTCCGTCCCCATGAGGGAGCCAGCCGGCTGCCCCTCCCCTCCCCCTCCTCCTCAGCCTCACCCCCATGCCCTGCCACTCTCCCCTCGGGATCCCACCCTCCCACCTCTGAGGGAGAGGACGGGGAGGATTCACCCTCACCCCACTCTCACCCTCACCCTCACCCTCACCCTCATCATCCGGGTGAGGAAGGAGGTCGGCTCTGGGCCGCTGGTTGTGTCCAGCGGGTGCTCTCTCACTCTGAGGGGACGCCTCCCCGCGGTCACCTCCCCGTCACCTCCCCCCACTCCCCCCTGAGGGGTGGGGACGAACACGGGCCAGTGTACCGCCGGGGTCCCGTTGCCCACCGCCAGCTGCGGCCCCAACCCCGGGAACTGACTCCATCCTCTCCTCCACCTCCTTCCTGCCCCCCTCGCCCCCGCCCTTCTCTCAGGCCAAGGGCCCACGACCAGGAGCCGGGGGTGAGTGTCCCTTCCCACCGGGACATCCCATGGGGGCCTGTGGATGACGCCAGGAACTGGGGGTCTCGGTTCCGTCAGGGGAGGGGTGAACAATAGCCCCCTCCCCCCCACAACACATCCGAGGCATTCGAGGCATGACAAGGAAGAGAGAGGGATCCTAGACATCCTTCCTACCGCTGACTCCACCAGCAGACTCTTCCCTCGGCCTGGACTCCGACCTTCTGGGTGGACTAGATGCAGGGATCGAGCTCCTTAACGAAATAAAGCATCAACATTAACCGTCTGGTCTCTGGGTCGGCACTGGGAGGGGAGGGGACGAGCCATGAGGGAGGGGTTTGAACAAGAGGTTGGGGAGTGTAGGGGTTACAGAGATAGGGAGGGGGTGAGTGAGGGGTGTGAACAGGAGGAAGGAGTGTAGGGGTTACGGAGATAGGGAGGGGTTGAGGGAGGGTTTGAATGGGAGGGGGAGTGTAGGAGTTACAGAGATAGGGAGGGGGTGAGTGAGGGGTTTGTACAGGAGGGGGGAGTGTCGGGGTTACAGAGATAGGGAGGGGTTTGAACAGGAGGGGGGAGTGTAGGGGGTTACAGAGATAGAGAGGGGTTTGAACGGGGTGTGGAGTGGTGGGTGTCTGGGTGTAGGGGTGGTGGGTTTCTGGGTGTAGGGGTGGGTGTCTGGGTGGAGGGGTGGGTTAGTGGGTGTAGGGGTGGTGGGTTTCTGGGTGGAGGAGTGGGTTAGTGGGTGTAGGGGCAGTGGGTTTCTGGGTGGAGTGATGGGTTAGTGGGTGTAGGGGTGGTGGGTTTCTGGGAGTAGGGGTGGTGGGTTTCTGGGTAGAGGGGTGGGTTTCTGGGTGGGGGGTGGGTATCTGAGGGGTGGGTTAGTGGGTGTAGGGGTTGTGGGTTTCTGGGTAGGGGTGGGTTTCTGGGTGGAGGGGTGGGTTAGTGGGTGTAGGGGTGGTGGGTTTCAGGGTGGAGGGGTGGGTTAGTGGGTGTAGGGGTGGTGGGTTTCTGGGTGGAGGAGTGGGTTAGTGGGTGTAGGGGCAGTGGGTTTCTGGGTGGAGGGGTGGGTGTCTGGGTGGAGGGGTGGGTTTTGGGTGGAGGGGTGGGTTAGAGGGTGGAGGGGTGGGTTTCTGGGTGTAGGGTGGGTTTCTGGGTGAAGGGGTGGGTTTAGTGGGTGTAGGGGCAGTGGGTTTCTGGGTGGAGGGGTGGGTGTCTGGGTGGAGGGTTGGGTTTCTGGGTGGAGAGCTGGTTGTCTGGGTGGAGGGGTGGGTTTCTGGGTGTAGGGGTGGGTTAGTGAGTGTAGGGGTGGGTTTCTGGGTGGAGGGGTGGATTTCTGGGTGTAGGGGTGGGTTAGTGAGTGTAAGGGTGGGTTTCTGGGTGGCGGGGTGGGTTTCTGGGTGTAGGGGTGGGTTAGTGGGTGTAGGGTGGGTTTCTGGGTGGAGGGGTGGGTTTCTGGGTGTAGGGGTGGTGGGTTTCTGGGTGGAGGGGTGGGTTAGTGGGTGTAGGGGCAGTGGGTTTCTGGGTGGAGGGGTGGGTTAGAGGGTGGAGGTGTTGCTTAGGGAAAGAAACTGTGTTATTCTTGCAAGAGGAACAAGTGCTGTACTTGCCCCGACCCCTCCTGCCTCACGACCATTCAGAGCTGCAGACAATCCTTCCAGGTGGGGCAATGGACGCTTCTTCTGCGAGTGTGTTGGGGTCATCGACTGTATCTGGTGCTCCCAGTGTGGCCTCCGGTATATTGGTGAAACCTGTCAGAGATTGGGAGATCTTCAGAAACAGCACCATTTCCTGGTGGCCCCCATTTCAGGTGACATAGGGTTAAAGAATGCTGAGTCTTTCTGGGTGGAGTTAAGAAATTGTAAGAGTAAATAAAAATGTTTAGGGAATCATATATAGGCCTCCAAATAGTCGTCAAGATGTGGGGTTGAGATTGCAAAGGGAACTGGAAAGGGCATGCAATAAGGGTAATGTCACAATTGTAATGGGGACTTCAATATGCAAGGTGATTGGGAAAATCAGGTTGGTGTCAGATCGCAAGAGAGAAGGCTAACAATAAAGGCTTTTTACAGCAGCTTAGAAACATCTCTGTACCTACTCCTAAGCACCTTAAAACTGTGCCCTCTTGTGTTAGCCATTTCAGCCCTGGGGAAAAAGCCTCTGACTATCCACACGATCAATGCCTCTCATCATCTTATACACCTCTATCAGGTCACCTCTCATCCTCCATCGCTCCAAGGAGAAAAGGCCGAGTTCACTCAACCTATTCTCATAAGGCATGTTCCCCAATCCAGGCAACATCCTTGTAAATCTCCTCTGCACCCTTTCTATGGTTTCCACATCCTTCCTGTAGTGAAGTGACCAGAACTGAGCACAGTACTCCAAGTGGGGTCTGACCAGGGTCCTATACAGCTGCAACATTACCTCTCGGCTCTTAAACTCAATCCCACGATTGATGAAGGCCAATGCACCGTACGCCTTTTAACCACAGGGTCAACCTGCGCAGCAGCTTTGAGTGTCCTATGGACTCGGACCCCAAGATCCCTCTGATCCACAACACTGCCAAGAGTCTTACCATTAAAACTATATTCTGCCATCATATTTGACCTACCAAAATGAACCACTTCACACTTATCTGGGTTGAACTCCATCTGCCACTTCTCAGCCCAGTTCTGCATCCTATCGATGTCCCGCTGTAATCTCTGACAGCCCTCCACACTATCCACAACACCTCCAACCTTTGTGTCATCAGCAAATTTACTAACCCATCCCTCCACTTCCTCATCCAGGTCATTTATAAAAATCACGAAGAGAAGGGGTCCCAGAACAGATCCCTGAGACACACCACTGGTCACCAACCTCCATGCAGAATATGACCCACCTACAACCACTCTTTGCCTTCTGTGGGCAAGCCAATTCTGGATCCACAAAGCAATGTCCCCTTGGATCCCATGCCCCCTTACTTTCTCAATAAGACTGGCATGGGGTACCTTTTCAAATGCCTTGCTGAAATCCATATCCACTACATCTACTGCCCGACCTTCATCAACGTGTTTAGTCACATCCTCAAAAAGTTAATTCAGGCTCATTAGGGACGACCTGCCTCTCACAAAGCCATGCTAACTATTCCTAATCATATTTTGCCTCTCCAAATGTTCATAAATCCTGCCTCTCATGATCTTTTCCATCAACTTACCAACCACTGAAGTAAAACTCACTGGTCTATAATTTCCTGGGCTATCTCTACTCCCTTTCTTGAATAAGGGAACAACATCTGCAACTCTCCAATCCTCCAGAACCTCTCCCATCACCGTTGATGATACAAAGATCATCGCCAGAGGCTCAGCAATCTCCTCCCTCATCTCCCACAGTACCCTGAGGTGTATCTCATCTGGTCCCAGAGACTTATCCAGATTGATGCTTTCCAAAATCTCCAGCACATCCTCTTTCTTAACGTCTATAGGCTCAAGCTTTTCAGTCCGCTGTAAGTCATCCCTACAATTGTCAAGATCCTTTTCCATAGTGAATACTGAAACAAAGTATTCATTAAGTACCTCTGCTATTTCCTCCGGTTCCATGCATACTTTTCTACTGTCACACTTGATTGGTTCTATTCTCTCACGTCTTATCCTCTTGCTCTTCACATACTTGTCGAATGCCTTGGGGTTTTCCTTAATCCTGCTCGCCAAGGCCTTCTCATGGCCCCTTCTGACTCTCCTCATTTCATTCTTAAGTTCCTTCCTGTTAACTTTATAATCTTCTAGATCTCTATCATTACCGAGGTTTTTTAACCTTTCGTAAGCTTTTCTTTTCTTCTTGACTAAGTTTTGAACAGCCTTTGTACACCACGGTTCCTGTACCCTACCATCCTTTCCCTGTCTCATTGGAATGTATCTACGCAGAACCCCATACAAATATCCCCCGAATGTTTGCCACATTTCTGCCGTACATTTCCCTGAGAACATCTGTTCCCAATTTATGCTTCCAAGTTCCTGCCTGATAGTTTCATATTTTCCCTTAATCCAATTAAACACTTTCCTAACTTGTCTGTTCCTATCCCTCTCCAATGCTATGGTAAAGGAGATAGAATTATGATCACTATCTCCAAAATACTCTCCCACTGAGAGATCTGACCAGGTTCATTTCCCAGTACCAGATCAAGTACAGCCTCTCCTCTTGTAAGCTTATCTGCATATTGTGTCAAGAAACCTTCCTGAACACACCTAACAAAAACTCCACCCCATCTAAACCCCTTGCTCTAGGAAGATGCCAATCAATTTTTGGGAAATTAAGATCTCCCACCATGACAACCCTGTTATTATTACACCCTTCCAGAATCTGTATTCCTATCTGCTCCTTGATGTCCCTGTTACTATTGGGTGGTCTATAAAAAACACCCAGTAGAGTTATTGACCCCTTCCTGTTTCTAACTTACACCCACAGAAACTCTGTAGGTAATCCCTCCATGATTTCTTCCTTTTCTGCAGCCGTGACACTATCTCTGATCAGCAGTGCCACACCCCCACCTTTTTTGCCCCCCTCCCTGTCCTTTCTGAAACATCTAAAGCAACATCATTCTGACCCTGAGCCATCCAAGTCTCTGTAATGGCCATAACATCATAGCTCCAAGTACTGATCCACGCTCTAAGCTCATCTGCTTTGTTCACAATACTCCTTGCATTAAAATAGACACATTTCAAACCATCCGTCTGAGCACATCCCTTCACCTGCCTATCCTCCCTCTCGCACAGTCTACAAGCTTTCTCTATTTGTGAGCCAACTGCCCCTTCCTCCATCTCTTCAGTTTGGTTCCCACCCCTCAGCAATTCTAGTTTAAACTCTCCCCAGTAGTCTTAGCAAACCTCCGCGCCAGGATATTGGCCTGCCTGGGATTCAAGTGTAACCCGTCCTTTTTGTACAGGTCACTCCTGCCCCAAAGGAGGTCCCAATGATCCAGAAATCTGAAACCCTGTCCCCTGCTCCAATCCCTCAGCCACACATTTATCCTCCACCTCACTCGATTCCTATACTCACTGTCAAGAGGGAACAGTTTTAAGGTGCTTGGAAGTAGGTACAGAGGAGATGTTGGGGTAAGTTTTTTACTCAGAGAGTGGTGAGTGTGTGGAATGGGCTGCCGGCGACTGTGGTGGAGGCGGATACGATAGGGTCTTTTAAGAGACTCGTGGATGGCTACATGGAGCTTAGAAAAATAGAGGGCTATGGGTAACCCCAGGTAATTTCTAAGGTAGGGACATGTTCGGCACTGCATTGTGGGCCGAAGGACCTGTATTGTGTTTTA
The DNA here is from genome assembly GCF_963921235.1 of Mobula hypostoma. Taxonomy (NCBI): domain Eukaryota; kingdom Metazoa; phylum Chordata; class Chondrichthyes; order Myliobatiformes; family Myliobatidae; genus Mobula; species Mobula hypostoma. The sequence goes on from NC_086124.1 coordinate 34,909,696, forward strand.
GGTTTTCTGTTTCTGTTTCTATGTGGGGATCTCATTGAAACCTACCAAATGGTGAAAGGAACAGATAAGGTAGCTGCGGGGAGGCTGTTTTCCCTGGTGGGGGCATCCAGAAGTAGAGGGGACAGCCACAAAATTAAGGGGTGACCCTTTAGAACTGAAGTAAGGAGGAATTTTTTAGCCAGAGAGGAGTGAATCTGGAACATTCTACCACAGACTGCAGTGGAGGCCAAGTCCATCGGTATATTTAAAGCAGAGGTTGATAGTTTCCTGATCGGTCAGGGCATCAAAGTGTCACCCTCAGTTTCGGCCACATGCATTTGTCTAGGGGAGGACAGCCTCTGGCCCAGCTAAACTGAGAAATCGTGTTTGTGTGGATGCTGCATGATGTGTTGCCTGGTAACAAATCAGTCCCACAAAATAACAAACAGTACACCATATGCAATTAAACAATTGAGCTTTATAATTCTTAATTTGACTCAAGGGATAGTAAAGAAAACAAAAAGAGAAAGGGTCCATTTTAATGGAACTGTCTAAAGCACATGTTGGACCTCACGGTTTCCCCTCTGTTCGTTCTCGATCGATTTCCCCCGGGCGTCATCGACTCCCGACCACATTCCAAGTCCACTCCTTCCTGGCCTCTTTTCTCTTCATCTTCCACCAAACAAACACCCACGAACCCTCACGCTCGGGCACACAAGAAAGAAAACCACTCCCCCCACTGGACCGCGCACATTCCAAAGCCCCGTTATCTCTAGTCATAACCCAAACTCTGCTGCTACAGAGAAACCATTACATTAGCTGTGAAACCTTTCCCAGGGTGTTACACTCTCCCTCACCAAATTCAGTCATGTCCTCTGTCTCGCCAACCCTTCCTGTAAAACACAAAGTCCAACCCAGGTGTGAAAGGCAGTGATGTAGCTCTCCAGAACGGTGGGGGCCATACTCTGTTCCCCCAGTGCTACATAGGCCAACCTATCCGGTGGTCTCCTAATTCTCCGAGACCTACGCTCCCCCGCAGCTACCTCTTCATGTTCCGACACTACTGGGGATACTTCTGGTCTACCTGGCGAGGCCTCCCCCGGCCTCCCACTTGTGCCCACCTGCAACTCGGACCCCTCTGTCCCGTGGCCAAGCCCCACTCCATCCCCTGCAGGGTCCCGTTGCAACCCAGGCTGCCCACAGATAGCGCCCCCCACCCCCACTTCACCTGTCTCAATGGGGGAAGGGCCGGGAGTCTCTTCCCCAATCAATGGGGAGTTGGCGAAAGGTGGCATGTACCACAGATCCAAGTCCTCCTCCTCTCAGTTTCCGTCTCAACGATGGGGGCCGGCCTAACCTCTCCTGCTGTTGGTCGTGCAGTCGCTACGCATCACTGCGGAGTCCTCTTACTCGGTGTCGGCTCCAGGTCGGGCTCTGGGACAACCTGCTCCTCTTGTCCCACAGGCAGAAGGTGGTTGACAGGCCCATTCCCATCCTCTGGTTTCACACGGAAATCCCGACTCTCCACCACACAGGGCGCACCCAGCAGTCAGCCAACTTGTGCCTCCCAGGTAAGCCCCAGATTCCTCATGAGGACTCGGTCTCCCAGCAGGAGTTGGGAGAACCTCACCTCTTGATCGTACCTTCTCTTATTGCCTTGATTCTGCTTGGCTGCTGTGACCTCGGCTAATTCATAAGCACTTTTCAGCTCTCTTCTCTCGTCAGACACATACTTCAGGTAAGTCTTCAGTGGTAAGTCACCCATGTCAGTCCCAAAACAAGGTCAACGGGCAACCTCACCTCGCGCCCAAACATCAGATAGTATGGCAAGAACCCCGTAGCTTCATTTCGGGTACAGTTGTAGCAGTGGACCAGATGTCCAATATGTCGACTCCACCTGCTCTTCCTGCTGATCTCCAGGGTCCTGAGGATGTCCAGCAAGGTCCGATTAAACCTCTCAGGCCGGGGATCACCCTGTGGAAGATGGGGAGTGGTCCTTGACTCCTCGACTCCAAGCACGTACAGCAACTCATGAATGAGTCTGCTCTCGAAATCCTGTCCCTGATCCACCTGGGGAGGCCATAAAGATGAAATACTTCTCCCAAAACACTTTGACCACCGTGGATGCCCTCTGGTCCTTGGTAGGAAAAGCCTGAGCATATCTGGTGTAGTGGTCCGTGATGACTAAGACATTCGCCATGTTGCTGGTATCAGGTTCTATGGACAGGAAATCCGTACACACCAGGTCCTGGGGCCCCGCACTCTGCAAGTGGGACAAGAGAGCTGCCCTCGTAGGCAGCATCTTCCTCCGTATGCATCGAATGCACGGCTTGTAGTATTCTTCGACCTCCAACTTCATTCAGGGCCAGTAGAACCAGTCTCTGAGCAATCCATCGGTCTTTTCAACCCCCAAACGTCCAGAATCATCATAAAGTGATTTCAACACAATCCTCCGAAACTGCTCTGGCAGAACCAGCTGGCGACGCCAGGGTCAGTCAAGGTGAAGTGACCTGGTTCTGGTTCCTCACCCCGACCAGGGCCATCTCTCAGTAATGGAGGCAGTGCCATGAGCTTTGTCTTCTCTGTCTGAGCCGAGTCTCCCTTTCAGACCGCTGCCCAAACGATACCGATGCCCGGGTCATCTCACTGAGCAGCTGCCACTTCCCCAGAACTCAATTCCAGCAGCTGGTTTGTCGTCAGAGCAGTCGGCTTACAGTGAACTTGGGAGATGGCGTCATCAGAAGCCCCCAATTGATCCACCGCTCGATCCTGCCCCTCCTTTCCCTCTGCCTTCACTGTGATGGAAAACTGACATATGGCCCCCAGGACAGGAACGTTCTCCCACTCCTCGTCCCGTCATGCACCCGTCAGGACAAAGCATCCGCATCAATGTCCCGGCTCCCCAGCCAGTACTTCAGGCTGAAATCGTAGCCAGCCACCAATGGCCTGTGACATCCAGTTTTGCTGATGTCAGGATGTAAATTAGGGGTTGTTGTCGATCCTTACCTCAGACTTGGCCCCGTAGAGGTAGTCACTCAGCTTATCCAGTATTGCCCATTTCAACGCCTGAAATTCCAACTTGTGCGTGGGATAGGTTTTCTCGGAGGGTGACAAACTCCAGCTGACAAACACAATGGGCCTCAACCTGGAGTCCTGATCCTGAAACAGGACGCCCCCAAGACCCTCTTGGCTGGCATCCGTGTGCAGGACATACGGCAATCAGGGGTCCACAAAAGCCAGCCCTGGCGTCTGGGTCAGCAGCTCCTTCAGCGACTGAAAGGCCTCCTCACATTTTGCATCCCACCTCAGTGCAAAGGGCTCCGACGGGCTCAGATACTCTCCACCCTCCTGTCCTTTTATCCCCCTCCCTTTCTTCCCCAAGGGAGGGTAACCACACAGAAGCTGATTCAACGGGTGACTCACTTTCACGTAGCTTTTCACAACCCTCGATAGTAACCACAGAACCCGAGGAACAAGCGCAGAGCACTCACAGTCTGGGGTCTTGGCCAAGTGGTAACCACCTCGATCTTAGCTGGGTCTGTAGCTACCCTATGTGCCCAACATAGCTAACAGACGTTTGGCAGAACTGGCACTCTTCCAGGGAAAGTTTTAACCCTTCATCTTTCAGGCAGCCTAGCACCTTCAGCTGCCTCGCTTCATGTTCTTCCAAGGTGGACCCAAACACAATGAGGTCATCCAGATATGTCAATATCTCAATCACATTCATATCCCCCACTGTCTTCTCCATGAGTCGCTGGTAGGTGGCAGGGGCTCCTGATATCCCGGCATCCTTTCAAACTGGAAGAATCCCAGGGGACATATAAATGTTGTCTTCTCTTTGTCAGCCTCACTCATGGGGATCTGGTAATATCCACTCTTCAAGTCCAGCACACTGAACCACTTTGCACCACTCAGGCAGGCCAGTGCGTCTTCAATCCTTGGGACCATTTACCGGTCAGGGACAGTTCAGAATCCTATAGTCCACACACATCTGTACCTTCCCATACTTCTTCCGGGCCACTATTATTGGGGATGCATAGGGGCTTCGGGACTTGGTGATGATCCCAACTTCCTTCAACTTACACAAATGCTGCCCAATGTCTTCCACGTCTACAGGGGCCAGTTGCCACAACCTCTCTCTAAACGGGGTGTTCTTGGTCACCCGGATGGTGTGACGAGTGCTCTTGGAACAACTCACATCAAACTCATCAGTGGAAGGGACACCTTCCAGCTTCAACATCTCCTCTACCAGCCTCCTCTTCCAACCCGCAGAAACCGGGGAGTCCCCGAAGTTGAATGATTCAGCGGTCAGCTGTCCACCCTTTTCCAATAGTTTCTCCCCAGCGTGCCTCACGGGGGCACTAGACATTACCGTCACTGGGAACAAATGCGCCAGGGGCATCTCCCACTTGAAGGTGACCTCCCTCTTCGTAGTGTTCCTGACAATCACTGCCACCCTGTACAACCGAGGGCTTCTGAAATTCGGGCCTCACCAGTACCCCAGCAGGCACGCCCGACTCCCCCTGTGGTCTTCCAGAGTGTTCACCAAGAGGGCTTCGCCCTCAGGCACTCCGGGGAATTTGGGGGTCCCCATCACTCTCACTACTCCAGTCTAACACGATTGACTTTGACTGGGTGAACCGTACAGCCCCGCGTCTACATTCGGTATCCAGCCCAATGCAGAAACGCACTTCCTCAAAAGCCGCTCAGAACACTGGGTACATGGAAAATGTTCCCAGAAAATTCTCCCAGCCTTCTCCTTGCAGGCTCCTTGAGCCCCACCACCAACCAGAAGTGAAACACCGCCCTTCTCAACGGGGCACGGACAAACCAGCACCTCAGACACTCCCACATCGGTTCCAAGAACTCCAACTTCAATGTCAAATAACCGTCGTATGGATAATTACCAGCACTAAGAGCAGACTTAATGGGCTGAATGGCCAAATTCTGTTCCTACATCTTATGGTCTTATGGTCTGATGCAGGTACAGCACAAGGCAGGTGTAGCACGAGACAAGTGTAGCTCAAGGCAGGTAGAGCATGAAACAGGTGTAGCTCGGGGCAGGTTCAGCATGAGGGCAGGTGTATCACAAGGCAGGTGGAGCTCTAGGTCTAAGAATAAGGGGTAGGCCATTTAGAACGGAGTTGAGGAAAAACTTTTTCACCCAGAGAGTTGTGGATATGTGGAATGCTCTGCCTCAGGGCAGGTGTAGCTCGAGCTAGGTAGAGCACGAGGCAGGTGTAGCTCGAGCCAAGTAGAGCACGAGGCAGGTGTAGCTCGAGTCAGGTAGAGCACGAGGCAGGTGTAGCTCGAGCCAGGTAGAGCATGAGGCAGGTGTAGCTCGAGCCAGGTAGAGCACGAGGCAGGTGTAGCTCGAGCCAGGTAGAGCACGAGGCAGGTGTAGCTCGAGCCAGGTAGAGTACGAGGCAGGTGTAGCTCGAGCCAGGTAGAGCACGAGGCAGGTGTAGCTCGAGCCAGGTAGAGTACGAGGCAGGTGTAGCTCGAGCCAGGTAGAGCACGAGGCAAAGTGTAACATGAGGCAGGTATTTTTGAGATAGAATGCAAAATCGGCTCTTCCAGCCCTTCGAGCTATGCCACCCAGCAACCCCCGAGTTAAACTCAGCCTAATCACGGGGCAATTTACAATGACCAACCCGTCTAAACTGCAGCGCCTAGATGAAGCCCACACAGTCACGAGGAGAATGTACAAACAGCAGTGGGAATCGAACCCGGGTCACTGGTACTGTAAACCGTTGTGTTAACCACTACACTACCGTGTGATGGAAATCGAACCCGGGTCACTGGTACTGTAAACCGTTGTGTTAACCTCTACACTACCGTGTGATGGAAATCGAACCCGGGTCACTGGTACTGTAAAACGTTGTGTTAACCACTGTGATGTACTGCTGAGGCTTTATAAGGCATTGGTCAGGTAGGTTGTGAGCAGTTTTGGGTCCAATATCTAAGGAAGTATATTTTTGCATCGGAGAGGGTGTAGAGGAGAGTCACAAGAATGATTTGGGGAATGGAAGGGTGAATGTATGAGGAGTATTTGATGGCTCTGGGCCTGTACTCGCTGAGGTTTGGAAGAGTGAGAGGTGCACCTCATCAAAACGTATCAAATATTGCAAGGCCAAGATAGAGTGGACGTGGAGAGGATGTTTCCTACAGTGGGGAGTCCAGGACCAGAGGGGATAGCCTCAGAACAGGAGCATGCCCCTTTAGAACGGAGACGAGGAGAAATTTCTTTAGCCAGATGGTGGTGAATCTGCAATTCACTGCGAGAGGTAGTTGTGGAGACCAAGTCACTGCGTATGTTTAAAGTGGATATTGATAGGTTCTACATTGATCGGTTCTGCATTAATAAAGTGGTTAAGGATTACAGGGTTGGAAATAGGAAGAAATAGGGTTGGAAAAAATCCAAAACAGATCAGGCAGCATCCACGGAAAAAATAAACGATCAACGCTTTGGACTGGGATGCTTCGTCAGGACTGAGAAGGAAAAAGACGCCAGATTAAAAAGATGGGGGGTGGGGAAGGAGGATCACTAGAGGCCATGGGTGAAACCAGGTGGGCAAGAAAGGTAAAGGACTGGAGAGGAAGGAATCTGATTGTAGAGGAGAGTGGACCATAGCAGAAAGGGAAGGAGGAGGGTGACAAGCAAGTGAGAAGAGGTGTAGAAGTTAGAATGGGTAATAGAGGAAAAGAGGAGGGAGAGTTAAAATATTTTTACTGTAAGGAGAAATCGATATTCATGCTATCAGGTTGGAGGCTACCCAGACGGAATACACCCTATCCTCATTATATGCGTCTTCAGACTATGCAGATTCACAGGTATACGAGGAGCACTGCTACCAACGTCTCATGATATGTGTCCAAAACTCACAGTTATGCGAGGAGCACTGCTTTCCCGCCAATACAAGTCAGGTGCACAGTCTCACTCCCACCGGTCTCGCATTGGCTTTGGCAAGGTGTGGATCCACGGTCTTAAACTTCTGTTGGTTTTACCTACGGTGCAGTGATTTTGTGCTTGAAATATTTAACTATGCCTCCTAAGCGTCCAACGTCATGTCCTGGGCTGTCAGCCAAGCGGCAGAGAACCACTTTAACACTTGAAAAACAGTTTGAAATTATAAACAGTGCGGCATCAGCTGAAGGTAACACAGCTCCGGGGCGCTGCTGCCAGGAACAGAATCTGCCTTTAAAGTTCTTTTGTTGCTTGACAATACGCCAGCCCATCCGAAACACTCGGGCAGTTTTCATCCTAACATAACAGTGCGTTTCCTGCCGCCGAACACAACATTGCTGATTCAACCACTCGACCAAGGTGTGATCCACATTCAAGGCGTTTTTCATTTTGTTTTACGGTGAACTATCTCTCAGATGCTGCAAGCAACAGACGATTTTGAAAATCCCGGGAGTTTACCAACGGGGAGGGAATGGCGGAATTCGGAACATTTGGCACAAATGGCGATGGACATGGACCCAAGTTTAGAACAGAGTCAGCATTTCAGTCATTCCCTGCCGTCAACCCTTCTTCCCTGCAACCAAATTTATGCTGAAAAACAAAATGCTGCCAAGCAAACAACCCTCACCATTTTATTCAAATTGCTGTAATCTTCTGCTGCCGGCAGTTCTACAAGAAGGGTCAGAGCCGTCTCTATTTCCTGAGGAGACTGAGGTCCTTTAACATCTGCCGGAAGATGCTGAGGATGTTCTACGAGTCTGTGGTGGCCAGTGCGATCATGTTTGCTGTTGTGTGCTGGGGCAGCAGGCTGAGGGTAGCAGACACCAACAGAATCAACAAACTCATTCGTAAGGCCAGTGATGTTGTGGGGATGGAACTGGACTCTCTGACGGTGGTGTATGAAAAGAGGATGCTGTCTAAGTTGCATGCCATCTTGGACAATGTCTCCCATCCACTACATAATGTACTGGGTGGGCACAGGAGTACATTCAGCCAGAGACTCATTCCACCGAGATGCAGCATAGAGCGTCATAGGAAGTCATTCCTGCCTGTGGCCATCAAACTTTACAACTCCTCCCTTGGAGGGTCAGACACCCTGAGCCAATAGGCTGGTCCTGGACTTATTTCATAATTTACTGGCATAATTTACATATTACTATTTAACTATTTATGGTTTTATTACTATTAATTATTTATGGTGCAACTGTAACGAAAACCAATTTTCCCCGGGATCAATAAAGTATGACTATGACTATGACTAAGAGTTTTGTGAGTCTTCCTTCACCTCTTGCTGTGCTTGATATTATCCTGACGACCACAACCATCCACCTTATCCGTGTAAAGCTGCCCGACACCACAACCACTCATCTCCCGGAGCGAACACACCTGCCACTGTTGGTGAGTACTGTACACCAGAGGATGTTACCTTTCTATCATTTATTACATTGAATATTACCTTAAATTGATTAAATATAATATCAATGTTGTCTTGTGGTACTGCTTTTGTCTTGTATTGGTATGAAAATGTGAATAAATTACAGATAAAACATATTTAGGAAGCCCTCTGGAGCGCATCCCTATTTCCTCCATTTAAATAATAGGCGGGAGGAGAAGATGACAGTGCGACGCACTGCGCCCAGCTCTCCGGTGAAATTATATCGTTTCTGTTAAATAGGGGCCGTGGACAATCTGATTTGATGGAGACAGACGTGAGAAGCAGAGGAACATCTGGAGAAATCTCTGAAATGCCTGGTTTCGCTGCCGTTGTTACTGTGCGATCGAGAATCTCCGGTGGGAAGGCCCCAAAATCCCCGGCTTTGCCTGCTGCTGGCGACCGAGGCTGAGGTCGAATCGTTCGGATAGAGATGGTGCTCGGTACTTGGTGTCGGAGGGCTGATCGAAGCTCGAAGTTTTCGGACGACTCAGAGTCGGACTGTGGTCGGGCATGGCAGGGAAAGTTTTCTTTCTTCTCCCGTCTGCGTGAGATGTGGGACTTTCGAGAGACTTTGAACTTTTTTACTGTGCCATGGCCTGTTCTTCATCAAGTTACGGTATTGCTTGCACTGTTGTAACTATATGTTATAATTATGTGGTTTTTGTCAGTTTTTCAGTCTTGGTCTGTCCTGTGTTTCTGTGATATCACACCGGAGGAATATTGTATCATTTCTTAATGCATGCATTACTAAATGACAATAAAAGAGGACTGCGTGTCCTCATAATCTACTGTAATCTAATCCAAATAATTATTCACATTATGCGTCAACTTCGAGGAACGTATCCCTCGCATATAACGAGGATAGGGTGTACAAGGATTTACTCCTCCACCCTGAGGGCGGCCTCATCTTGTCACAAGAGGCCAAGGACCAACATGTTGGAATGGGAATGAGAATTGAAATGTTTGGCCACTGGGAAGTTCCTCTTTGAATGGATGGAGCGGAGGTGCATGGCGAAGTGGTCCCCCGGTTTACAATGGATCTCACCGATGCAGAGGAAGCCACACCGGGAGCACCAGACACAATAGATAACCAATCACAAACAAGAGACAATCTGCAGATGCTGGAAATCCAAGCAACACACACAAAATGCCAGAGGAACTCAGCAGGTCAGGCAGCGTCTATGGAAAAAAGTGCAGTCGACGTTTCCGGCAGAAACTGTTTGGCAGGACCCTTCAGGAGGGTCTCGGCCCGAGACGTCGACTGTAGAGGTGTACCTGGAAGGACTGCTTGGCACCATGAATGGAGGTGAGGGAGGAGGTGTATGGACAGGTGCAGCATTTGGGCTGCTTGTAGAGATGAGTACCGGGAAGGAGATTAACAGGGAGGGATGAATGGACAAACAAACCGCAGGAGCGATCAGCCATAATTGAACGGTGGAGCAGACTCAATGGATCAAATAGCCTGACTGTCTCAGTGACGCTTCGAACATTAACCTCTAAATATAGACAGCTGATCCCTAACCATTAATCATTGATTACCTGGCACAGGCATTTTCACCAATAACCAATTATTGGTTATTGCACATTATTGATGGTTATGGCCATTAATTGTCATTTTCATGATAATTTCTACATTATTGATTACTTGTACCCATTATCACCATGGTTATTTACTTTTATTTAGAGGTACGGAACAGTAACAGGTCCTCCTAGCCAACAAGCCCACATCACCCAATTACACCCACATGACTGATTAACCGGGAGGAAACCCACACGGTCACGGGGGAAACATACAGACGCCTTACAGACAACAGCGGGAACTGAACTCGGGTCACCAGCAAACCACACCAGTGCACATTTGTTCTCAGTTTAGCACTAAATATTGGGCATTATTTTGGTAATTTACTTTATGATTTATCATTAATTTGCCAATTTCATGATGGTAAGGGCAGCATGGGAGCTTAGCGGTCAGTAGAAGGTCTGATAACCCGAGTGGTCAGCGATCAGGGTTGGACTCCAGAGGCTGTTCAGCACACAATCGGCAATCGCCTCTGATCTGGGCCGACATTTACGTGCTGGGCGGCACCTAATTAATTAGCTTGCTTATTTCGGCTTTTTTCTTAAAGATGTGCTGGGTGCGTCCCGGCTACCGCTGTATTCTTCGTGGTCCAGAGGTTGGAGACAACTGAATTATAAGTCACTTATAAGTCAATAGCATCATAACATTTTAAGTAACGTTTGGATATTAAACACACAGCGCATATTTTCCCCGTATGAACATATAAAATCATTGCAACGCACCAATATCGCTGAATCAGTGCGAGCCCTGGGCTTGTTTCCCTGCTACAAGACGGTCCTATCGAGGGGTGATGGGAGACAGCGATACTCGAAGGGGGTTCCTTATGTCCAGTCTATTCCGCAATTTAGTTTTCGTTGCATTCATTGCAGCGATATGTTGGAAATGGAAGCAACGTTTTCAGTGCTTTAATGGCTATCTCAGGATATTCAGCCTTGACTTTGATCCGGAATGCCGGCAGAGATGTTATGTCAAACATACTTTTCAGTCCGCCGTCATTTGCAAGCTCGAGGAGTTGATCTTTTTCCCTCGCTGACATGGATGATTCACCGGGGACATTCACAAATGGGTCACGGGCCCATTCCTTTGCACGTCTTGGGTCAGTGATGACCTTGCGTGTGTTAAAATTCAATGAGGAAATGAGGGAATGCAGCTGACTCATATTGTTTCCTATCGCCAAATCATATTGTTTCCTTGGGGCCTGGAGGTTGGGGGCCACTCTTAGCATGAAGAGAGGCAATCAGGATGCTCGCTCTCCCTCTCAAAAAAATCTATTTCCGGGATATTGTATATAATGTCCGGGTGCCAGGGAGCTGCTATCAATATGCGGGAGACTCCCGGAACTTCCCGGAGAGGTGGAATGTCCAGGGTACTAACCTACAAAGTACCCAGGGCATCTTCAGGGAGCGGTGTCTCAGAAAGGCAGCGTCCATTATTAAAGACCTCCAGCACCCAGGGCATGCCCTTTTCACACTGTCACCATCAGGTAGGAGATACAGAAGCCTGAAGACACACACTCAGCGATTCAGGAACAGCTTCTTCCCGTCTGCCATCCGATTCCTAAATGGACATTGAACCTGTGAACACTACCTCAATTTTTAAAATATATATTGTTTTTGCACAATTTTTACTTTATTCAATATACATATACTGTAATTGGTTTATTTACTTATGTTTTACTTTTATTCTTTTTCTTCTTCTATATTATTTGTGGCATTGAACTGCTGCTAAGTTAACAAATTCCATGACACATGCCGGCGATAATAAACCTGATTTTGATTCTGTACGGTTCAATGCACATATGACAAAAGCTAATCATTTATTAATGTTTTCACCAATTGATCATTGATTATTGATTACTTCGAACCATTAATGAGTGATCATTGAACATTGTCGCGCGCGTTTACTCATTTAGGTTGATTTGTAATGATTGATTGTTGATCATTGACGATTTCTAACAATCGATCATTGATTATTTGCCATTTGCAAGATTTTTCTCTAAGTATTGATGAGTCCTACCCATTAATCATCGATTAATAGACATTTCACGACAATTTACCTAAACCATGATCGATATTTTACCAATTATTGGAGATTCCACCCACTGATTATAAATTATTCCCTGAATATTGACAAATAGGTTTCAATAAGTGCATTTAAAGTCAGAAAAAAGTATGCAATATACATCCTGACATTATTTTTCTTTATGATAACCTATTGTTTACTGCCATGAATTAATGACCGATAACAGACGATACTTTTCCGGTTATCAACCGACCGCCATTGATTACTGACGGATAATTGACAGCTTATTAACCAATCACTATCCACGGCCTCCACCAGCCCCGCCTCGCCAACGGGCTTTGACGGTGACATAACCAGACACTATGGCGACTGGCGCGAACCGTTCTACATCACATCCGCTTGCACCCTGTCCCGCCCCGCGGCGTTGCTGTTGCCTCTTCCCGCCGACACTCACTTCCGCCCCGCATCGTTTTCTAGCTTCCCCGCCGCTTCCGGAGTCCAGCGCCACGCTTCCGGCGACCAGTCGGGGCGTCACGTCCGGGCGCCATTTTCGCTTCCTTCTGCAGGTTTTGGTCGACAGAGGGTGAGGAGGAAAAATGAGGGAGGAAGGCGATAATGAGTGAAGAGAATAGAAAGGGGAGAGTGGTGAGAGATAAAATTAGGGAGAAGTGGGTAGAGTAACGGAGGGATAGTGAGGGAGGGGAGGAGGACGGCGAGAGGGATTAAGGCAGAGGAGGTGGATAGTGACGGAGTCAAGAGGGGATGGTGAGTGGGAATGAGGGAGGAAGGTGGATAGTGAGGGAGAAAAGTTGACGTAGTGACAGAGAGAACGGGAGATTGGGGGAGGGGAGGGGGCGGTGAGGGATGGTGGGGAGGGGGAGGGGGAGGGGAGTGGGGGCGAGGGGAGACGGGGAGGGGAGGGTGGCGAGGGGAGACGGGGAGGGGAGGGTGGCGAGGGGAGACTGGGGGTGGGGGCGAGGAGAGACTGGGGAGTGGGGGTGGGGCGAGGGGAGACTGGGGAGGGGTGGCGAGGGGAGACTGGGGAGTGGGGGCGGGGCGAGGGGAGACTGGGGAGTGGGGGCCGAGGGGAGACTGGGGAGTGGGGGCGGGGGCGAGGGGAGACTGGAGAGTGGAGGTGGGGGGGCGAAGGGAGACTGGGGGGTGGGGGGCGAGTGGAGACTGGGGAGTGGGGGTGAGGGGAGACTGGGGAGGGGAGGGGTGGCGAGGGGAGACTGGGGAGAGGGAGGGAGAGACTGGGGAGGGGAGGGGCGGCGAGGGGAGACTGGGGAGAGGGAGGGAGAGACTAGGGAGGGGAGGGCTGGTGAAACAACAATGGTCAGAGGCTTGATCCAGGGTTGGATGCTGGACAATTAGCTCACACAACCATCCTTCCCATTTGCCCTCAGGAAGGAAGCCGGCAAGTCACCATGAGCTATGACAGGAGTGGGCCTCCGGATATCGAGGGGATGACAAGCTTGAAGGTTGACAATCTCACGTACCGGACGTCCCCTGAGACTCTTAAGCGGGTCTTTGAAAAGTACGGGGAGGTGAGTCTCTGTTCCCCTTCAACTGGAAGTGGCAGACGGGGCATGAGGCTCTGTGCTCCGATACCAGCCTTTCTGGGGCTCAGGGACTCCCGAGGTTGCCGGTAACCTTCGGATAAACATGGCTAACTTATGTTAACAACTCAGCTAACAACTGGATTTCCCCACTTATAAACTAGCTTTATGTCCCTGTCCTGCTCTCTCCCTGCTGCCCCGTGTCTGTCCCCAAGCTGATTCTGCTGGCCTGTGCCAGTCGTCAAACTGATCCCCCTGCTCTGTGCTGGGATTGGTGGGCTGATTGCAGCTATGGGTGGGCTGCTCAGTTTCAGAAAGATGTACCGTTTTTTCAATCTGGGGCAGTTAAAACAAAACTTGCCAGAGTTGTGTAAGGCAGGATCTGGGTCAGTTGGAAATTTGACAATGGAATTTAATCCCAGTAGTTGAGGTTCTGCAGTTTGGGGGGGGGGGTGCGGGGGCAGGGTCCTAAGAATGTTTTTGTATGGAGGGATGTTGGTACAGTGCAGGGGAATAGGGTGGTTAAGAATGCTTGCCTTTGTCATTAAGGGAAATGTTTTAGTACTGTGTCTCAGTATGTGTGACAGTGAAAATCTTGTCTTGCATACAGATCATTGCATTGAGGTATCATTACACAGTGCATCGAGGTAGAACAAGGGTAAACAATAACAGAGTGCAGAATAAAGTGTTTCAGTTACAGAGAAAGGGCAGTGCAGGCAGACAATAAGCTGCAAGGGTCACGACGAGGTAGATTGTGAGGTCAAGAGTCCATCTTATCGTACTGGGGGACCATTCAATAGTCTGATAACAGCGGGGTAGAAGCTGTCCTCGTACTGGGGGACCGTTCAATAGTCTGATAGCAGCGGGGTAGAAGCTGTCCTCGAGCCTGGTGGGACGTGCTTCCAGGCAGACTCGGTGGGCTAGTGGCCTAATTCTGCTCCTAAAAGGGAGGAGAGGGAAGAGGAGGTTGATGTTTTTGATCCGAGGTTCTTCTGAAGTCAAAGATGGGGCATAAAACTTACTGCTTCATGATTTAGTGTTAAATGAAGAAAGGAGAATGGCGAAAGCAGACCCTAGTAGTGAGGGAAGGCGAAGAAGACACCGATCTCACATGGTCAAAACAACACTTTCAGTACGCTGGATGAACTCAGCAGGTCGGGCAGCACCAGTCAGAAACGATGAGTCGACGTTTCGGGCCGGAACCCTTCGTCAGGACTGAAGAATTAAAGATGGGGTAGGATTTGAAGAATGCTTTTAGCTTCAGTTGAAAGTCCAGTAATTTGTGGCGGAGACATGTTCCCAGGAAGGAGACATGGCTGTGGTAGCGGGTGTGAGTCAGGATGTGGTCGAAGAGGGAGAGATCACAGAGGGGGAGCAGTGAGAGAGGGTCTCACTGAACTCACATCGAAGAGAGGATTTAAACTTTAATTTAAACATTCTTCAGTCCTGACGAAGGGTTCCGGCCCGAAACATCGACTCATCGTTTCTAACTGGTGCTACCCGACCTGAGTTCATCCAGCGTACTGAAAGTGTTGCTTTGATCACAGCATCTGCAGATTATTTTGTGTTTACGATCTCACATGGTCGAAAGTTGCACAAATAAAGTAGCAATAATAAATTCCATTTAAATTCTGTTGCTTGAACAAACCATTTAAGTACTGCCATGGGAACCAAGAAACTTCCAGAATGAACTAGAGAAACTAATCATTGGGAAAGACACTGAACAAGTGCATATACATAAATAATTATTTAAAAATCATAAGAAAGTTAAACTACAAGGAAAATAACAATTCCATAGTCCAATCCAGCAGTTAGCAATAAAAATGTGGGGACGTTATGTTACAATTTTACAAAACAGTAGTTGGATCTCACTTAGTCATAGAAAAGTACAATATAGAAACAGGCCCATCCAGTTTGCATGCACCACTTGTGTTGGCAGTTGATGACACATTCAACACTCTGATCAAGAAGTTTCACCTCATGTTCCCTTTAAACTTTTCACCTTTAACCCTTAACCTGTCACCTTTGGTTGTGGTCCCACCTAACCTCAGTGGAAAAAGCCTGCTTTCATTTAGCCTATCTATACCCCTCATAATTTTGTATACCTCTATCAAATCTCTGGATCTTCTGCGTTCCGAGGAATAAGGTCCTGACCTCTTCAGTCTTTCCGTGTTACTCAGGTCCTCCAGGTGCAGCAGCATCCTCGTAAATTTTCTCCTTTACTTTTCAACTTTATTTACTTCGTTCCTCTAGGTAGGTGACCAAAACTGCACACAACTCTCCAAAATTGGCCGAACCAATGTCTTGTATAACTTCAACATAACATCCCAACTCCTGTACTCAATACTTCAATTTGTGAAGGCCAGTGAGCCAAAAGCTGTCTTTAGGAACCTCTCTACCTGTGACGTCACTTTCAAAGAATTATGGGCCAGGGTCCTCGGTGCCTGGGCGCTCACTGTGTGAGACAGTGAAGGGATCTGGTCAGCCTCTACAGGAAGCAAGTGCAGAGGAGATTCCCCAGGTGGACGAATTGTTGCCGAGCTTGGACAACTGTATTCGTGGGGAGAGAGTTTGGACAGGCTGAGCTCGCTTTCCCTGGTGCAAAGGAGGCTGAGGTGACCTGCTAGAGAAGCACGGGTAACCACAATATTTAGAATTTTTTTTGTAGGTTTTAAGGTGAGGGGGGAGGAGGTTTACAGGGAATCTGAGGGGTGAGGTTGGTATCTGGCATCAGATACAATCACTGTTTGAGGCATTCACACAGGCACTTCAATAGGCAGGGAGTAGAACAGTGGGGGGGGGGCAATCCCAACGTTTTTCATGCCATGAGCCGTGCCATTAACCAAGGGAACCCCTGGGAAAGAAGGATTTGGGTGGAATGTGAGCAAATGGGATTTGTGTAGATTGGGAAAGATTGGGCAAACAAAGACGTGATGGGCCAAAGGACCTGTGTCTGTGCTGTAGAACTCAAACACATCCCATCCTCCATCCTGAAACGTTGACTCTCAATTCCCATCCACAGATGCTGCCTGATCTGTGTGTTGCTTATCCTTTGTTTCATCAGAGAACTTCCCTGAGAGAGGAGTCACAGGTAGACAGGGACCCTGGGGAGTGTTGTAGAACAGTGTGACCCTGGGGTATAGGGACATGGTTCCTGAAAGTGGAGTCACAGGTAGACGGGGACCCTGGGGAGTGTTGTAGAACAGAGGGACCCTGGGGAGTATTGTAGAACAGTGTGACCCTGGGGTATAGGGACATGGTTCCTGAAAGTGGAGTCACAGGTAGACAGGGACCCTGGGGAGTGTTGTAGAACAGAGGCACCTTGGAGAGTGTTCTAGTTCAGAGGGACCCTGGGGTACAGTGACATGGTTCCTGAAAGTGAAGTCACAGGTAGACAGGGACCCTGGGGAGTGTTGCAGAACAGAGGGACCCTGGGGTACAGGGACATTGGTCCCTGAAAGTGGAGTCACAGGTGAAGAAGACGTTTGCCACGCTGGCCTTCGTCAGTCAGGGCACTGAGTACAAGAGTTGAGACGATGTGTTGCAGTTCTACAAGATATTGGTGAGACCGCACAGGGATTATTGTAGTCACAAACAAGAGAAAATCTGCAGATGCTGGAAATCCGAGTAACACACACAAAACGCTGGAGGAACTCAGCAGGCCAGGCAACATCGATGGAAAAGAGTACAGTCGATATTTCAGTCTGAAGCGTCGACTATACTCGTTTCCGAAGATGCTGCCCGGCCAACTGAGTTCCTCCCGCAATTAGTGTGTATTACAGGGAGTATTGTGTACTTTTCTGGTCGGCCTGCTAGAGGAAGGGTGGGATTAAGCCAGTGCAGGGGTGGGGGGGAGAGGAAACATTCACTCGGGTGTTACAAGGACTAGAGGGCTTGAGTTATCAGGAGACTGGGCAGGCCAGGACTGTTTCTTCTGGAGCGAAGGAGATTGAGGGTGACCTGACAGAGGTTTATAAAACCACGGCGGGGAGGGGGGGGTGTAGATAAGGTCTCCCCCTGGGTAAGGAAATCTAAAACTGGAGGGCACAGGCTTAAGGTGAGAGGAGAGAGATTTGCAAGGAACGCAAGGGGCATGTTTTTCTACCCAAAGGTCTGCCTGTGGAACAAGCTGCTCAGAGGAAGTGGCTGAGACAGGAATATTCACAACGTTTCAGACACTGAGACGGATCATGGATAGGAATGTTTCAGGCTCCTTGCCTGATGCTATTGGTTCACGGCATGCAATAAAGGGCTCAGAGGGAGAGGGGCAAACGCAGGCACATTGCAGTAGCCTCAGTTACCATGGGTGAGATGGGCTGAGGAGCCTGTTTTTTTCTGCATAGAAACTGGGAGTGTGTGATTCAATTAAAAACATAACCAGGCAGGTTGGGGGGGGGGTGTTAGATACCAGAGAGTGATCACCATAGACAGTGATGGGCGGGGGTTGGATACGAGACAGTGATCACCACAGACAGTGATGGAGGGGGAGTTGGATCGAGAGAGTGATCACCATAGACAGTGATGGGGGGGGGTTAGATACAAGAGAGTGATCACCATAGACAGTGATGGGGGGGGTTAGATACGAGAGAGTGATCACCATAGACTGTGATGGGGGGCGTCAGATACAAGAGAGTGATCACCATAGACAGTGATGGGGGGGGGTTAGATACGAGAGAGTGATCACCACAGACAGTGATGGGGGGGTTTAGATACGACAGAATGATCACCACAGACAGTGATGGGGGGGTTAGATACGAGAGAGTGATCACCACAGACAGTGATGGGGGGGTTAGATACAAGAGAGTGATCACCACAGACAGTGATGGGGGGGTTAGATAGGAGAGAGTGATCACCACAGATAGTGATGGGGGGGTTAGATACAAGAGAGTGATCACCACAGACAGTGATGGGGGGGTTAGATAGGAGAGAGTGATCACCACAGACAGTGATGGGGGGGTTAGATACGAGAGAGTGATCACCATAGACAGTGATGGGGGGGTTAGATACGAGAGAGTGATCACCATAGACTGATGGGGGGGGTTAGAGTGATCACCATAGACAGTGAGGGGGTTAGATACGAGAGAGTGATCACCATAGACAGTGATGGGGGGGTTAGATACGAGAGAGTGATCACCATAGACAGTGATGGGGGGGAGAAATTGGATACAAGAGAGTGATCACCACAGACAGTGATGGGGGAGGGTTAGATACAAGAGAGTGATCACCATAGACAGTGATTGGGGGGGTTAGATACGAGAGAGTGATCACCACAGACAGTGATGGTGGGGGTTAGATACGAGAGAGTGATCACCATAGACAGTGATTGGGGGGGTTAGATACAAGAGAGTGATCACCATAGACAGTGATGGGGGGGTTAGATACAAGAGAGTGATCACCACAGACAGTGATGGGGGAGGGTAGATACAAGAGAGTGATCACCACAGACAGTGATGGGGGGGTTAGATACGAGAGAGTGATCACCACAGACAGTGATGGGGGAGGGTTAGATACGAGAGAGTGATCACCATAGACAGTGATGGCGGGGTGTTAGATATGAGAGAGTGATCACCATAGACAGTGATTGGGGGGGGTTAGATATGAGAGAGTGATCACCAGAGACAGTGATTGGGGGGGGGGGTTGGATACGAGAGAGTGATCACCATAGACAGTGATGGGGGGGTTTAGATACGAGATTGTAATCACCATAGACAGTGATGGGGGGGGTCACATACGAGAGAGTGATGGGGGGGTTAGATATGAGAGAGTGATCACCATAGACAGTGATGGGAGGGGTTAGATACGAGAGAGTGATCACCATAGACAGTGATGGGGGGGCTAGATACGAGAGAGTGATCACCATAGACAGTGATGGGGGGGTCAGATACGAGAGAGTGATGGGGGGGTTAGATATGAGAGAGTGATCACCACAGACAGTGATGGGGGGGTTAGATACGAGAGAGTGATCACCATAGACTGATGGGGGGGGTTAGATACGAGATTGTAATCACCATAGACAGTGATGGGGGGGTCACATACGAGAGAGTGATCACCATAGACAGTGATGGGGGGGTCAGATACGAGAGAGTGATGGGGGGGTTAGATATGAGAGAGTGATCACCATAGACAGTGATGGGGGGGGTTAGATACGAGAGAGTGATCACCACAGACAGTGATGGGGGGCGGTTAGATACGACAGAATGATCACCACAGACGGTGATGGGGGGGTTAGATATGGCAGAGTGATCACCATAGACAGTGATGGGGGGGTTAGATACGAGAGAGTGATCACCATAGACAGTGATGGGGGGCGGTTAGATACGAGAGAGTGATCACCACAGACGGTGATGGGGGGGTTAGATACGACAGAATGATCACCATAGACAGTGATGGTGGGGTTAGATACGAGAGAGTGATCACCACAGATAGTGATGGGGGGGTTAGATACAAGAGAGTGATCACCACAGACAGTGATGGGGGGGTTAGATACGAGAGAGTGATCACCATAGACTGATGGGGTGGGTCAGAACGAGAGAGTGATCACCATAGACTGATGGGGGGGGTTAGATACGAGAGAGTGATGGGGGGGGTAGATACGAGAGAGTAATTACCATAGACAGTGATGGGGGGGTTGGATACGAGAGAGTGATCACCATAGACAATGATGCGGGGGGGGTTAGATACAAGACAGTGATCACCATAGACAGTGATTGGGGGGGTTAGATACGAGAGACTGATCACCATAGACAGTGATGGGGGGGTTAGATACGAGAGAGTGATCACCACAGACAGTGATGGGGGAGGGTTAGATACGAGAGAGTGATCACCACAGACAGTGATGGGGGGGTTAGATACGAGAGAGTGATCACTGTAGACAGTGATTGGGGGGGGTTAGATATGAGAGAGTGATCACCAGAGACAGTGATTGGGGGGGGGTTGGATACGAGAGAGTGATCACCATAGACAGTGATGGGGGGGTTTAGATACGAGATTGTAATCACCATAGACAGTGATGGGGGGGTTTAGATACGAGAGAGTGATCACCATGGACAGTGATGGGGGGGTTTAGATACGAGATTGTAATTACCATAGACAGTGATGGGGGGGGTCAGATACGAGAGAGTGATCACCATAGACAGTGATGGGGGGGCTAGATACGAGAGAGTGATCACCATAAACAGTGATGGGGGGGTCAGATACGAGAGAGTGATGGGGGGGTTAGATATGAGAGAGTGATCATCATAGACAGTGATGGGGGGGGTTGGATACGAGAGAGTGATCACCATAGACAGTGATGGGGGGGGGTCAGATACGAGAGAGTGATCACCATAGACAGTGATGGGGGGGGATAGATACGACAGAGTGATCACAATAGACAGTGATTGGGGGGGGTTAGATATGAGTGAGTGATTACCATAGACTGATGGGTGGGGGTCAGAAACGAGAGAGTGATCACCATAGACTGTGATGGGGGGGGTTAGATTCAAGAGAGTGATCACCATAACCAGTGATGGGGGGGGTTAGATACAAGAAAGTGATCACCATAGACAGTGATGGGGGGGGTTAGATACGAGGTTGTAATCACAATAGACAGTGATGGGGAGGGTTAGATACGAGAGAGTGATCACTATAGACAGTGATGGTGGGGTTAGATATGAGAGAGTGATCACCATAGACAGTGATTGGGGGGGGTTAGATACGAGAGAGTGATTACCATACACAGTGATGGGAGGGGTAGATACGAGAAAGTGATCAACATAGTGATGGGGGGGGTTCGATACAAGAGAGTGATCACCATAGACAGTGATGGGGGGGAGGTTAGATACAAGACAGTGATCCCCATAGACAGTGATGGGGGGGTTAGATACGAGAGAGTGATTACCATACACAGTGATGGGAGGGGTAGATACGAGAGAGTGATCACCATAGACAGTGATGGGGGGGGTTAGATACAAGAGAATAATTACGATGGACAGTGATGGGGTAGACACGAGAGAGTGATCACCATAGACAGTGATGGCGGGTGTTAGATACGAGTGAGTGGTCACCATAGACAGTGATGGGGGGGGGTTAGATACCAGAGAATAATTACGATGGACAGTGATGGGGGGGTAGACACGAGAGAGTGATCACCATAGACAGTGATGGCGGGGGTTAGATACGAGTGAGTGATCACCATAGATAGTGATGGGGGGGACAGATACAAGGGGAGAGTGATCACCATAGACAGTGATGGGGGGGGGTAGATACAAGGGGAGAGTGAGGTCCATAAGGAGGTTTGGGAGCATTGATGCACAGAGGCCTGAGTCTCAGTGGCCAGCTGGTAAAGAAGTCGTACCACATACAGTCAGGGCCCACTCCCAGTGTATGAAATTGATTTTGTCGTTGTATAAATCTGGAATATTTGCAGTTCTGGTTGCCCATCACGGAGGAATGGGGGTTCTTCCTGGTTTGGAGAATGTTAGATACCAAGGGAGGTTGGATTTCTTTCTCCTCAGAGTGGCAGAGAGGATTGCTGCTGGAAGTCTGTAAAATTGAAGTAGATAGGGTGGATAGTATATCAAATACTTGAGCACAGGTTGAAGGTGAGAAGGGGAAAGATTGACAGGTGGAATTTATCAGAATGGACATTGGGTTTATTGTCAATGGCATCTGGCATGAAATTTGTTGTTTTGTGGGGAAGATCAAGGAATAGAGGTCAAAATCCTGATTTCTTGGACCGTGTGCAGATGGCTGAATATTACAGTACATGGGCGCCACGCTAGCATAGTGGTTAGCGCGACGGTATTAACCACTCAGTGTTCAATCCCAGTATCCCTGTGCAATGCTTGGGTTTTCCCCTGGGTGCCACGGTCCAAAGACCTACCAGGTTAATGGGTGAATGTCAATTGTGCCGTCACTAGGTTTGGGTTAAATCGTGAAGGTTTGGTGGGGTTTGTCGTAAGGATTGGACCAAGCTGGACAAGACTAGGATGTTGTGGACAAGTGTTGGGACAGAGCGGCGTGGAGGGAAATCGTCCGCCAACTGGAAATTCCAGATGCGACCTAACGACGGCAACGAATGTGCCAAAAGCTTTCTTTATAATCCGACCTACCTGTGATGCCACTTTTGACATGATCACAGTGAATGGCGGTGCTGGCTCCAGGGGCTGAATAACCTACTCCTGCACCTATTGTCTGTTGTTATCCAGCCACGTTGTTCTTTGCCTTCCTCGTCCTTTCTTTCCCTCCACCTTTCCATATAGCAAGTCTGACAAGATGTTATCTCTCCGCGTAACGTGTCTACAATAAGCAACTTTTAACTTCATAATCTTCTCCAGCAATGTCCGTGGGCTATCACATTGGCCTTCATAAATCAATGTTGTATTGAGTACAGGAGATGGGATGTTATGTTGAAGTTGTAAAAGATGTTGGTGAGCCCTCATTTGGAGTATTGTGTGCAGTTTTGGTGACCTACCTACAGGAACAATACAAATAAGGTTGAGGGAGTACAGAGAAAGTTTACAAGGATGTTGCCAGGTCTGGAGGACCTCAGTCATGGAAAGATTGCATTGGACTTTATTTGTTGGAGCATAGAAGATTGAGGGGAGATTTGACAGAGGTGTACAAAATTGAGGGGTACAGACAGGGTAAATGCAAGCAGCTTTTTCCATTGAGTTTGGGTGGGACCACAACTAGAGGTCATGTATTAAAGGTGAAACGTGAGAAGTTTAAGGGGAGCACGAGGGAAAACTTCTACGTGATGGTAAGAATTAGAGGAGATGGCAGTTGAATGTGTGGCTGAGGAGTTGGTGCAGGGGGCAGGGTTTTAGATTTTTAGGTCATTGGGATCTCTTCTGGGGAAGGTGGGACCTGTACAGATTGGATGGGTTGCAGCTGAACTCGAGGGGGAGCAATATCCTTGCAGGTAGGTTTGCTAGCATGGTTCGGGAGGGTTTAAACTAATTTGCAAGGAGGATGGGACCCGGAGCGATAGAGCAGTGAAAGAAGTGCATGGAGTAAAGCCAGATCCAACATACAGAGAGGCTTAGAGGAAAGAGAAGCAGAATAAACGATGTAAAGACAGTAAGGTAGAAGGGCTGAAATGTATGTACCTTAATGCAAGAAGCAACAGGAACAAAGGTGATGAACTGAGAGCTTGGATACATACATGGAATTATGATGTAGTGGCCACTACAGAGACTTGGCTGGCACCAGGGCAGGAATGGATTCTCAATATTCCTGGATTTCAGCACTTTAAAAGGGATAGAGACGTGGGGAAGGGGAGGAGGGGTGGCATTACTGGTCAGGGATACTACTACAGCTACAGAAAGGGTGTGTAATGTAGCAGGATCCTCTTTTGAGTCAGTATGGGTGGAAGTCAGGAACAGGAAGGGAGCAGTTACTCTATTGGGACTATTCTATAGGCCCCCTGGTAGCAGCAGAGATACCGAGGAGCAGATTGGGAAGCAGATTTTGGAAAGGTGCAAAAATAACAGGGTTGTTATCATGGGTGACTTTAACTTCCCGAATATTGATTGGGACCTGATTAGTTCCAAGGGTCCAGGACAGATTCCTGATACAGTATGTTGACAGGCCGCCTAGGGGGAATGCCATAGTAGATCTAGTATTAGGTAACAAACCAGGTCAGGTCAGAGATCTCTCAGTGGGTGAGCATCTGGGGGACAGTGACCACCACTCCCTGGCCTTTAGCATTATCATGGAAAAAGATAGAATCAGAGAGGACAGGAAATTTTTTCATTGGGGAAGGGCAAATTATGAGGCTATAATCCTAGAACTTGTGGGTGTGGATTGGGATGATGTTTTTGCAGGGAAATGTACTGTGGACATGTGGTCGATGTTTAGGGATCTCTTGCAGGATGTTAGGGATAAATTTGTCCTGGTGAGGAAGATAAAGAATGGTAGGGTGAAGGAACCATGGATGACAAGTGAGGTGGAAAATCTAGTCAGGTGGAAGAAGGCAGCGTACATGAGGTTTAGGAAGCAAGGATCAGATGGGTCTATTGAGGAATATAGGTTAGGAAGAAAGGAGCTTAAGGGGCTGAGGAGAGCAAGAAGGGGGCATGAGAAGGTCTTGGCAAGTAGGGTAAAGGAAAACCCCAAGGCATTCTTCAATTATGTGAAGAACAAAAGGATGACAGGAGTGAAGATAGGACCAATTAGAGATAAAGGTGGGAAGATGTGCCGGAAGGCTGTGGAAGTAAGCGAGGTCCTCAATGAATACTTCTCTTTGGTATTCACCAGTGAGAGGGAACTTGATGACGGTGACGATAATATGAGTGTGGTTGATGTTCTGGAGCATGTTGATATTAAGGGAGAGGAGGTGTTGGAGTTGTTAAAGTACATTAGGATGGATAAGTTCCCGGGGCCTGACGGAATATTCCCCAGGCTGCTCCACGAGGTGAGGGAAGAGATTACTGAGCCTCTGGCTGGGATCTTTATGTCCTCGTCTATGGGAATGGTACCAGAGGATTGGAGGAGCGCGAATGTTGTCCCCTTGTTCAAAAAAGGTAGTAGGGATAGTTCGGGTAATTATAGACCAGTGAGCCTCATGTCTGTGGTGGGAAAACTGTTGGAAAAGATTCTTAGAGATAGGATCTATGGGCATTTGGAGAATCATGGTCTGATCAGGGACAGCCAGCATGGCTTTGTGAAGGGCAGATCGTGTCTGACAAGCCTGATAGAGTTCTTTGAGGAGGTGAACCAGGCAGATAGATGAGGGTAGTGCAGTGGATGTGATCTATATGGATTTTAGTAAGGCATTTGACAAGGTTCCACATGGTAGGCTTATTCAGAAAGTCAGAAGGCATGGAATCCAGGGAAGTTTGGCCAAGTGGATTCAGAATTGGCTTGCCTGCAGAAGGCAGAGGGTCGTGGTGGAGGGAGTACATTCAGATTGGAGGATTGTGACTAGGGTGTCCCACAAGGATCTGTTCTGGGACCTCTACTTTTCGTGATTTTCGTTAACAACCTGAATGTGGGGGTAGAAGGCTGGGTTGGCAAATTTGCAGACGACACAAAGGTTGGTGGTGTTGTGGATAGTGTACAGGATTGTCGAAGATTGCAGAGAGACATTGATAGGATGCAGAAGTGGGCTGAGAAATGGCAGATGGAGTTCTACCCGGAGAGGTGTGAGGTGGTACACTTTGGAAGGACAAACTCCAAGGCAGAGTACAAAGTAAATGGCAGGATACTTGGTAGTGTGGAGGAGCAAAGGGATCTGGGGGTACATGTCCACAGATCCCTGAAAGTTGCCTCACAGGTAGATAGGGTAGTTAAGAAAGCTTATGGAGTGTTAGCTTTCATAAGTTGAGGGATAGAGTTTAAGAGTCGCAATGTAATGATGCAGCTCTATAAAACTCTGGTTAGGCCACACTTGGAGTACTGTGTCCAGTTCTGGTTGCCTCACTATAGGAAGGATGTGGAAGCATTGGAAAGGGTACAGAGGAGATTTACCAGGATGCTGCTTGGTTTAGAGAGTATGCATTATGATCAGAGATTAAGGGAGCTAGGGCTTTACTCTTTGGAGAGAAGGATGAGAGGAGACATGATAGAGGTGTACAAGATAGTAAGAGGAATAGATAGAGTGGATAGCCAGCAGCTCTTCCCCAGGGCACCACTGCTCAATACAAGAGGACATGGCTTTAAGGTAAGGGGTGGGAAGTTCAAGGGGGACATTAGAGGAAGGTTTTTTACTCAGAGAATGGTTGGTGTGTGGAATGCACTGCCTGAGTCACTGGTGGAGGCAGACACACTAGTGAATTTTAAGAGATTACTAGACAGGAATATGGAGTTTAAGGTCGGGGGGGGTGGTTATATGGGAGGTGGGGTTTGAGGGTTGGCACAACATTTTGTGGGCTGAAGGGCCTGTACTATGCTGTACTGTTCTATGTTATGTTCGATGTTGAGAGTGTGGAGCAGGCTGCTAGCTTGATTTCAATGTCTGAGAGAAGATTGGATGGGAGAGGTATGGAGGGCTAATTTCCTGGTGCAGGTCGATGGGAGCAGGCAGATTAAATGGCCCAGCATGGGCCAGAAGGCCTGTTTCTGTGCTGTACTGTTCTTCGACCTCACTATTGGAAATTGTGCTGGAGAAAGTGCAGAGGAGATATTTTGCTTGCTTTGGGGGACTTTAGATAACAAACGCTTGTAGGAGAGAGAGAGAGAGATTGGATAGGCTGGGCTTGTTTTCCTTGCAGCTGTAGAGACCGAGAGGTGACCTGACAAAAGGTGCTGGGAGGGAGATTTTACAAGTCTAATGAAACCCCTTTTTACCGGGCGTCTCTGGAGAGGTGGCTCGTTAGCCCCTCACTGACAGCCACCGGACTCGGCAGTGAGAAAACCACCTTTCCCAGACTCCCTACGAAATGACTTGGGTCCCACCAAACCCATGAGGTTGGGATGTCTTGCATACCCTGAACCTCGAACTGAGCAAACACTGTATAAATGCTGCCCACTTGCAATTACTGCATACAGTTATAAAGAAAGCATATTTATAAATTTCAGCTTTATCAAACAGTATGACAAGAAAAAGGAAAAAATAAAAGGGTCCATTACAGTTAACCCAGCCCAAATGTGCACAGAAGTTGGAGCTTATGTTGAAGTTGTCTTTAGCTCACGTGCTGGACCCAGTCTGTATGACAGGACACACCACCTTCCGAATGTTGCTTGAAATCCACCTCGAACAAACGGGCTCCCCCATGGGAGAATTGATCCTAACTCCTTGAAGCCATTCATCTGCACAAAGCACCTTGTGCAACAGGGACGGCATCCTCAGCTATCTTCCCTCCTGTCTTCTAGCTCCTGCCAAAAAGACCTCAACCCACACCAGAGTCTGTCACAAAAACCTCTCTGCCCAGCATTCTCTGGAACTTAACTTTCTCCCAATCCCACCATCCTGATTGGATGACACTACATTCCTAAACATGAACATCACAGCCCCTTATCTTTAGCTCAACCCCAAACATGCAGAAAGCAGAACAGGCTGCTCTTACAGAACTGCTAAAATGAAATGCCTACGGGATAGCAGTAAAAATTTTAACACCAACCGTAATCATTCTTACCACTTTTCACTTTGCTACGAGGAAAGAGAGGACCAGTCCATAGGTTAAGCTCCTGAATTGGGGCGGGTCCAATTTTGCAGGCATCAGGGGGTTTACAGGGTGAAATGTTCATTACAGAGACAACGAGCAAGTGGAAGGCACTTGTAAAAATGTGATTTCAAAGTAAATTTATCAGATCTATATGTCACCATGTATTGTCCTGAGATTCATTTTCTTGCAGGCATTCACCGTAAAACAAAGAAACAGTAGGTTCAATGAAAACTGCACACAAAGGCGCAGAGACGACAGTGTGTGGAGGCGGGTGGCGCGCAGAGACACGTGTGCTTAACAGGGCAGAAATAACAATCAATGAAAATAACACTGACAACAGGAGTTGTAAAGCCCTTGAGAGCCAGCCCATCGGTTGTGGAACCTGATGTTTGAAGGATGATGACTGTTCCCACACCTGGTTGTGAGAGTGCTGAGGCCCCTGTACCTTCATCCTGGAGCAGCGGCAAGTTCTGGAAGCTGGAAAGGTTCAGGGGAGGCCTGGTCCCATATGGGTGAGAAGCGAGGCTGGCACCTGTAGACAATGGTAGCTGTTGAGAGGTGCTGAGTCTAGTCGGGGGAGAAAGAAAAAGGGTGAGGGAGCATGCGTTGTGTTTAGACTGTTGCAATTAAGGAAATTTCTTTGAGTATTATGGGTGTGCTGGTACACACAGGCAGAAAGAGGTCATGAGATGGATCTGGTAGGCAGGATGAAGGAAAATCTCAAGATTCTACAGTACAAGGTAAATCTATTATCGAAGTAGCTATGCCACCGTACACAACTGAGATTCATTTTCTTGCAGTAATCAATGAAAGACTGCATCTAAGGGGCAGACAACCAGTGTGCAAAAGATGACAAACTGTGCAAATACAAAACAAAAGAAGAAAAAAAAGTAATAATAAATAGCAATGAATACTGAGGACATGACAGTGAATCCATAGGTTGTAGGTGCAGGTCAGTGGTTTGAGAGCCTGATGACTGAGGGGTAGCAACTGTTCCTGAACCCGGTGGTGTGGGTCTTGGAGCTCTTGTACCACCTTCCTGATGGCAGCAACGAGAAGAGAGCGTGATCTGGGTGGTCTGGATGCTCCTTTCCTGCGATAAGGATTTGTTTAGACGCGCTCAATGGTGGGGATGGCCGTACCCATGACGGACTGGGCCACATCTGCTACATTTTTGTATGAGTTTCTAATCAAGGAGGTTGGTGTTTCAATACCAGGAATTGATGCAGCCGGTCAATATACTCTCCACAACACGTTTTTTAAAGATTATGGTGTCATGCCAAATCTTTGTAAACTTCGAGGGAAGTAGAAACACTGCTGTGCTTTCTTCATAATGCCACTTGCGTGCTGGGCCCAGGACAGTCCCTGCGAGATAACACCAAGGAACTTCAGCTGCTAACCCTCTTCACCTCTGATCCTCCGATGAGGACTGGCTTGTGGACCCTCGGTGTCCTCCTCCTGAAGTCTGTAATCAGTATGTTATGAGTAAAAGGGTGGCTGTGGAGAGAATGGGGCCACCTAAAGAGCAGCAGCATGTGTAAAACCATGGGGGATGGGTGATGGTTTTAAAGTGCGATCACAGTGGGGAAACTTGCACCACCTTCAAGTTATCAGAGGGGAGAGTAGGTGATCGGGAGCCACGTTTTAGTGTATAATTCCCCAGAGCCTGCCCAGTGAGAGAGAAATCTCATTGAATATTGAAAGAGTGAATATTTCCAGTACCAGAGGACAGAGCCTCAAGATAGAAGGACGTCCACTTAGAACAAAGTTGAGAGCTCAGTGAATCTGGAATTCATTGCCACAGCTGTGGAGCCCAAGTCAGTAGGTATATTTAAAGTGCTTCCCTTCCTCCACTACCAACTCTGCTCTCAAACAAGGGGCTTCCCTTCCTCCACTACCAACTCTGCTCTCAAACAAGGGGCTTCCCTTCCTCCACTATCAACTCTGCTCTCAAACGCATCTCCCCCATTTCACGTACATCTGCTCTCACTCCATCCTCTCGCCACCCCACTAGGAATAGGGTTCCCCTGGTCCTCACCTACCACCCCACCAGCCTCCGGGTCCAACATATTATTTTCCGTAACTTCCGCCACCTCTAACGGGATCCCACCACTAAGCACAACTTTCCCTCCCCCCCGTCTCTCTGCTTTCCGCAGGGATTGCTCTCTACGCGACTCCCTTGTCCATTCGTCCCTCCCATCCCTCCCCACTGATCTCCCTCCTGGCACTTATCCTTGTAAGCGGAACAAGTGCTACACATGCCCTTACACTTCCTTACCACCATTCAGGGCCCCAGATAGTCCTTCCAGGTGAGGCAACACTTCACCTGTGAGTCGGCTGAGGTGATATACTGCGTCCGGTGCTCCCGATGTGGCCTTCTATATATTGGCAAGACCCGACGCAGACTGGGAGATCATTTTGCTGAACACCTACGCTCTGTCTGCCAGAGAAAGCAGGATCTCCCAGTAGCCACACATTTTAATTCCACCTCCCATTCCCATTCTGACATGTCTATCCACGGCCTCCTCTACTGTAAAGATGAAGCCACACTCAGGTTGGAGGAACAACACCTTGTATTCCGTCTGGGTAGCCTCCAACCTGATAGCATGAACATTGACTTCTCTAACTTCTGTTAATGCCCCACCTCCCCCTCGTACCCCATCCGTTATTTATTTTTATACACACATTCTTTCTCTCTCGCTCCTTTTTCTTCATCTGTCCCTCTCACTATACCCCTTGCCCATCCTCTGGGTTTTTCCACCCCCCCCTTTCTTTCTCCCTGGGCCTCCTGTCCCATGATCCTCTCGTATCCCTTTTGCCAATCACCTGTCCAGCTCTTGGCTCTATCCCTCTCCCTCCTGTCTTCTCCTATCGTTTTGGATCTCCCCCTCCCCCTCCCACTTTCAAATCCCTTACTAACTCTTCCTTCAGTTAGTCCTGACGAAGGGTCTCGGCCCGAAACATCGACTGCACCTCTCCCTAGAGATGCTGCCTGGCCTGCTGCGTTCACCAGCAACTTTGATGTGTGGTGATTGATAGGTTTGTGTGTCGGAGGTTACAGGGAGAGGTGGGAATGGGTTGAGGGAAAGTAAGTCAGCCATAAGGGAGTGCCGGAGCAGGCTCGGTGGGTCAAATGGCCTCATTCTGCTCATCACCAGGCACAGAACTGTCGAGCACGCAGAAATGCTGAGGGAACTCAGCAGGCCTGACAGCATCTGAGGAGGGGAAATAAACAGGTGATGCTTCAGGACAAGACCCTTGATCAGGACCAGAAAGGAAGGGGGCAGAATCTAGAGTAAGGTGGTGGGGGACAGGGAGGAGTACCAGCTGGTAGGTGATGGGTGAACTCAGGTGAGTGGGTTAGCAGAGAGTGGTGGGAGGAGAGGCCAATCTTGAAAACATACAGCAAGCTAGGAGGTAAATACTCTGATTCTGAAGAAAGGCAAAATTAAATGACAGGCATTCTGGTCTCCCCATTACAAGAAGGGAGTGGGGGCTTTGGAGATGGTGCAGGAGAGGTCCAGCAGGATGCTGAGGGCACGAGCTGTACGGAGAGGTTTGTCAAACTTGGATTGTTTTCTCTGGAGTGACAGAGGCTGAGGGGAGATCTGACTGAGGTTTCTAAAGCTATGCTCATGGCTGGATTTGAGCACTGCAGACCATTTTGGTCACCCCATCCCCAGAATCAAGTCTTACACTCCCAGGATTGTTCACGCGAATCTTCTCTGAAGCCTCTCCAATGCTAACACATCCTTTCTTGGGTGAGGCCCAAAACTGCTCACAGTATTCCCAAGTTCTATCTGGCCAATGCCTTACGAAGCCTGAGCATCACATCCTTGCTTTTATACTCTAGTCCTCGCGAAATGAATGCTAACATCTCATTTGCCTTCCTCACCACTGACTCAACCTGCAAATTAACCTTCAGGGAAGGACTGCTGAGTTCCTCTGCACCTCAGATTTCTGAATTCACAGTACTCCACTTGCCGTCAGATCAATGCCTAATGAAGTCTCAGCATTACATCCTTGCTTGTGCGCTTTTGGCCCATATCCCTCTGAATATCCTCTTATGAGATATGGATTCTTCACCTCATTGTGATCTTGGACTTTATTGGTTACTTTTTGGCAGTTTTATACTTTATTCTGCATTCTGTTATTATTTTTTAACCTTGTGCTACCTCAATGCAAATTTTGTATGATCTGATCTGTGTAGATGGTATGCAAGGCAGGCTTTTTGCAGTATCTTGATGCATGTGGTTCTATCAATTACCCATACACAGGAATGACAACAGCACAGGTCAGGCTCTGTGTGGTCCCATGTTGTGCTGTCCGTTTGCCTACTTCACGTAGTTCTCCCACATTCCTCTCCATGTTTCTGTCACCTGTGTGCCTATCTGAGTCTCTTACAGGCCTCTGGCAGTGTGTTCCATACACCCACTACTCCGTGTAAAAAAAAAAAATCAATCAATCCTTTCTCTGACATCTCCTTTTCTCTATTCACCTTAAAATTATACCCCCTTGTATTAACCATTTCCACCCTGGGGTAAAAATTCTGGCCGTCCACTCAATCTATGCCTGTTACACCTTATACAACTCTGTAAAAGGTTCAAAGTGTGTATACAGTACGCCAGCTTGAGATTCATTGTCCTGCCGGCAGCCACGAAACACCGTGGAACCCTTTCAAAGAAAGCATCGAACGCCCAACGTACGATGAGAACAAATAGCGCAAACAGCAAAAGCAAGTGAATAACACAATATGAAACATCTACCCAGGGTCCTCGGATGTCTTGGAGTATTCAGTTTAGCTTAGCACTGTGTGGCTCGCTGACTACAGGCACCAAGGCCAGTCCGTGCCAAAGCACTCCAATCAAATCACGCAAAATAGCAATTTTAAAAAACATGGTGTGGTCTGGCAGGGTGCCAGGTTCGACTGACATTCAAGAGGTTTATAAGATTATGAAGGCACAGATAGAGTGGACGGACAGTGTCTCTACCCCAGGGTGGGAATATCCAATACCAGACGGAGTGGACGGACAGTGTCTCTACCCCAGGGTGGGGATATCCAATATCAGATGGAGTGGACGGACAGTACCTCTACCCCAGGGTGGGGATATCCAATAGCAGAGAGAGTGGACGGACAGTGTCTCTACCCCAGGGTGGGAATATCCAATACCAGACGGAGTGGATGGACAGTGTCTCTACCCCAGGGTGGGGATATCCAATATCAGACGGAGTGGACGGACAGTGTCTCCTCCCCAGGGTGGGGATATCCAATAGCAGAGAGAGTGGACGGACAGTGTCTCTACTCCAGGGTGGGGATATCCAATATCAGACGGAGTGGACAGACAGTGTCTGTACCTCAGGGTGGGAATATCCAATATCAGACGGAGTGGACGGACAGTGTCTCTACCTCAGGGTGGGGATATCCAATAGCAGAGAGAGTGGACGGACAGTGTCTCTACCCCAGGGTGGGGATATCCAATACCAGACGGAGTGGATGGGCAGTGTCTCTACCCCAGGGTGGGAATATCCAATACCAGATAGAGTGGATGGACAGTGTCTCTACCCCAGGGTGGGGATATCCAATATCAGACGGAGTGGACGGACAGTGTCTGTACCCCAGGGTGGGAATATCCAATATCAGATGGAGTGGACGGACAGTGTTTCTACCCCAGGGTGGGGATATCCAATACCAGACGGAGTGGATGGACAGTGTCTCTACCCCAGGGTGGGGATATCCAATAGCAGAGAGAGTGGACGGACAGTGTCTCTACCCCAGGGTGGGAATATCCAATACGAAACGGAGTGGACGGACAGTGTCTCTACCCCAGGGTGGGGATATCCAATACGAAACAGAGTGGACGGACAGTGTCTCTACCCCAGGGTGGGAATATCCAATATGAAACGGAGTGGACGGACAGTGTCTCTACCCCAGGGTGGGGATATCCAATACCAGAGGGCATGTATTTTATAGTGGGAGAAGTGAGTTTTTTTCCACAGACAGTGGTGGGTGCCTGGAACACTGCCAGGGGTGGGGGTGGAGGCAGATACATCGGGGACTTTCGGGGACCTTCATGGATGTGAGGGAAATGGAAGGATGTGGGTATTTTGTAGGAAGAAGGGATTCGTTTATTTAAGTTGGTTCGGCACAACATTGTGAGCTGAAGGGCCTGTTCCTGTGCTGTGTTGTTCCACATTCTGTGTCCTGCATCGTATCCACGCTCCAAGATAGAGGAAAAGTGGAGAAGGATTTAAATTGAGCAGCGTAATGAGATTTTGAAGGAATGGAAAAATAATGTTGGGAGTAGAGAGTCTGGTCCCCTGAGTAATGCACTTTACAAGTACAGAAATTCGTGCAGGGAATAATGAGGGAATGTTTACTCGGAGTCTTGGAGTAACATAGCACGGAAACAGGCCCTTTGGCCCAATTAGTCCATGCTAACCAAGATTCTCATCTTAACCTGTCCTATCCAAGTACCTTTTTTTTAATTGCCAGCCTCAAGCTCGCCCATAGATGGGCCACCCTTTGAGTGAAAGAGTTGCCCCTCAGGTCCCTATGAAAAATCTTCTTCCACCTGTGCCCTGTGGTTCTTGATTCCCCGGCCTTGAGGTGGGAGGGTGGGGGTCTCTGTACATTCACCCACCCTATCTCACTTCCCTGTACTATATTCCATCTGCCACTTCTTTGCCCATCCTCCTGATCTGTCCAAGTCCTTCAACCTCCCTGCATGTCAACAGTACCTGCCCCTCCACCTCTTTGTATCGTCCACAATCTTGGCCTCAAAGCCGTTAATTCCATTGTCCAAATCTTTAACATAACGTTTAAAAAAGCAGTCCCTACACCAGTCCCTGCGGAGCATCACTAGTCTCTGGCAGCTGACCAGAAAAGGCTCCCTTCTTCCTGCTCCAATCAGCCAGTATCTTTCCTGTAATACCATGGGCTCTTATCTTGTTTAGCAGCCTCATGTGCTGCCCCTGGAGAAGGGTGAGCTGCCTCCTGGGTCTGCCGCAGGCCTCCTGTTGCTGCCGGGGCGGGGAGTTCCAAGATTTGGACCCAGCGTTTCCTGAGGCAGGGCGGTGCGACAGCTTAGCAGCCGCTGGTGGTATGCTGCTGGTTCTCCAGAGCCTGCTCGTTTGCATCCTGTTTGGCGGTAGCGGTGGCCAGATCGCCAGGTGCTGTCCGAGTGGTCCGCGCGGGCCCAGAGGCGGAGAATGCCGAATGGCTGTCGGGGGCCACTGGGAGAGTGTTGCTGTCCAAGGTTCAGCTCCTTCAGAGCTGTGCTCAAACCTCCAGAGTGGGGAGAGCTGCATCGTGCTGCTGTGAATCGGAGGTGGTGGAGTGGTGTGGCAGCTCCAGTGTGCGTGGACCGATGCCCAGGCAAGTAGAGACTGTTCCCTCTCCCATAAGAATCAGAATTAAAGTTTATGATCACTGGTGTATATAGTGAAATTTGTTGTCTTTTAGCACCAATAGAAAGCAAGACATTAAAAAAGAATTAATATAGATTAGATAAATAGTTCTAGCTGTGATCTTTCAGCCTCGACTTAGTGATGCCCAGAGTCCGAAACCTGCTGATTTCTAACTGCGCTACAAGGTCGCCTCCCTTATTCTGTACACTGCGTGCGTTCTTATATAACACCTTCAGTCCTGTATTTATCACCCTTTTCAATTTTGTCTCCATGTTGTCTGAATTTAAATTCTAAACTTTCTCATTTATTCTTTATTGTGGAGATTTCTGTAACCTCTCCTGAACTTAATTTCCCTTTTACTCAATCCATACTTCTCCAAGCTGCTTAAACCACCGCCCGCACCCACCCCAGTCTTTTCCTTTTTATGTGGAGCTATTCACAAGTACTGTTGTATATTTTTCCTATAAATCCTGCAAGAAAAGGAATCCTGTGGTAGTATATGGTGACGTGTACTTTGGTGATAAAGAGGAACAGGCGGTTCGTTCCAAAGACGTTGACTACAGTTTCCTGTACCTCCTAAATGAGCGGGTAATGTGAGGGGGTGAGCTGAGTATTCAGGAAGAGAGCAGAGTGACAAGGGTCCCTGTGATGGATGCCGCCTTGGTTGTGAAGAGGAGGGGACTTGCCTGTTCAGTCAGGATGGTGGGAGGTGGCAGGTCTGGGGGGAAAAAAAATCAATGCTTTCAAGTCAAATGGCTGTTTGTGACATAGTCTCCCTCTTGTGCCTTGCCATTCCTCTCTTCCCTTTTTTCCCTTACTTCCTATGTCCCATCTCTCTGTCTATCTACCTGACCCTCATTCTCCCTCCTTCACTCTTCCCACACACTCACACTGTCTCCCAATTTCTCACCCTGGCCCTCCATCTCGCCCTCTTTCACCCCCCCCCAAAAAATACAGGTGGGCGACGTCTACATCCCCCGGGACCGCTTCACACGGGAGAGCCGGGGATTTGCTTTTGTCCGCTTCTATGACAAGAGGGATGCAGAGGATGCTATTGACGCCATGGACGGGGCCATCCTGGATGGCCGGGAATTGCGTGTCCAGATGGCCAGATACTCCCGGCCACCAGACTCTTTCAGAAGAGGTGGTGGCACCAGTAACCGCCGAGCCAGCCGCTACAGACGTAGCAGGAGGTAGGTGTCGGAGGGATCCGTGTTAGTGTCTCCGGGGGAGATCCCCGTGTAGAGTGTTACTCTCTACAGGGGATCCCTGGGGGGGGGGGGAGTTAATATTTACAGAGTGTCCCTGGGGAGTGTGTGTTAATATTTACAGGGGGTGCCCGGGGATTGTGTTAATATTTACAGGGGTCTCCAGGGAGTGTGTTAATATTTACAGGGGGTCCCCGGGGAGTGTGTTAATATTTACAGAGGGTATCCCAGGGTATGTGTTAATATTTACAGGGGGTCACCTGGGGTGTGTGTTAATATTTACAGAGGGTATCCCAGGGTATGTGTTAATATTTACAGAGGGGTCCCAGGGTGTGTGTTAATATTTACAGGGGTCTCCAGGGAGTGTGTTAATATTTACAGGGGGTCCCCGGGGAGTGTGTTAATATTTACAGAGGGTGTCATGGGGTGTGTGTTAATATTTACAGGGGGTCCCCAGGGAGCGTGTTAATATTTACAGGAGGAGTGTGTTTTAGCTGTGCTGATACTGAACCACTCCTTCTTACTCTCTCTTTGCCTCTCTCCCTTGCTCTCTCTTTGCCTCTCTCCCTTGCTCTCTCTTTGCCTCTCTCCCTTGCTCTCTCTTTGCCTCTCTCCCTTGCTCTCTCTCTCTCCCTTGCTCTCTGCCTCTCTCCCTTGCTCTCTTTGCCTCTCTCCCTTGCTCTCTTTGCCTCTCTCCCTTGCTCTCTTTGCCTCTCTCCCTTGCTCTCTTTGCCTCTCTCCCTTGCTCTCGCCTTGCCTCTCGCCTTGCCTCTCGCCTTGCCTCTCGCCTTGCCTCTCGCCTTGCCTCTCGCCTTGCCTCTCTCCTTGCCTCTCTCCTTTCCTCTCTCCTTTCCTCTCTCCTTTCCTCTCTCCTTTCCTCTCTCCTTTCCTCTCTCCTTTCCTCTCTCCTTTCCTCTCTCCTTGCCTCTCTCCTTGCCTCTCTCCTTGCCTCTCTCCTTGCCTCTCTCCTTGCCTCTCTCCTTGCCTCTCTCCTTGCCTCTCTCCTTGCCTCTCTCCTTGCCTCTCTCCTTGCCTCTCTCCCTTGCTCTCTCCTTGCCTCTCTCCGTTGCTCTCTCTCCTTGCCCTCTTCTCTTCCCATAGCCCCAGGAGGAGACGCCGTTCCCGTTCGCGCTCCCGTTCCCGATCCAGCCGTTCGCGCTCCCGTTCCCGCTCCCGGTCCAAGCCTGGTGCCCGGGGCAAAGCCCCGCCACGTTCCCGTGCCTCCCGCTCTCGTTCCCGCTCCCCTTCGGGTTCCCGTTCCCGCTCACGCTCCAGGTCCCGATCCCCTTCGCCAGCCAAGGCCAGGCCAGTGGGTGGCTCCCGCTCTCGATCTCGCTCTCGCTCCCCTTCGCGCTCTCCATTCCGCCCTGCCTCCGGCTCCCGCTCTCGTTCCCGCTCACCCGTGCCCACCAAGGAACCCAGCCCCCAGCCGCAGCCGCGGACTCCCCAGTCCGACCCTGCCGAAGTACCACCCACCTCCCCAGGTCAGGAGCGCTCTCCATCTCCCATCCCCACTGCCTCTCCGGAAAGGAACGACGAGCCACGGTCGGCATCTACATCTCCGGAACCAGTGCCACAGGAGACTGAGTGAGGAGAGTGACCAATCTTCCATCACCTCAGTCCCACGTGAGTACTACTGCGGAGGAGAGGTTACTGGAAACATCACTTGGAGTGGAGGAAAAACTCCAGCATTTCAGCACAGGGGGTCTCCAGGGAGTGTGTTAATATTTACAGGGGGTCTCCGGGTAGTGTGTTAATATTTACAGGGGGTTCCCCGAGGAGTGTGTTAATATTTACAGGGGTTCCCCGGGTAGTATATTAATATTTACAAGGGTTCCCCGGGTAGTGTGTTAATATTTACAAGGGGTCTCCGGGTAGTGTGTTAATATTTACAGGTCGTCTCTGGGTAGTCTGTTAATATTTACAGGGAGTCTCTGGGTAGTGTGTTAATATTTACAGGGGGTCTCCAGGGAGTGTGTTAATATTTACAGGGGGTCTCCAGGGATTGTGTTAATATTTACATGCGTTCCCCGGGTAGTGTGTTAATATTTACAGTGGGTCTCCAGGGAGTGTGTTAATATTTACAGGGGGTCTCCAGGGAGTGTGTTAATATTTACAGGGGATCTCTGGGTAGTGTGTTAATATTTACAGGGGGTCTCCAGGGAGTGTGTTAATATTTACAGGGGATCTCTGGGTAGTGTGTTAATATTTACAGGGGTTCCCCGGGTAGTGTGTTAATATTTACAGGGGATCTCTGGGTAGTGTGTTAATATTTACAGGGGTTCCCCGGGTAGTGTGTTAATATTTACAGGGGGTCTCCTGGTAGTGTGTTAATATTTACAGGGGGTCTCTGGGTAGTGTGTTAATATTTACAGGGGGTCCCCGGGGAGTGTGTTAATATTTACAGAGGGTCCCCGGGGAGTGTGTTAATATTTACAGGGGGTCGCCGGGTAGTTTGTTAATATTTACAGGGGGTTCCCCGGGGAGTGTGTTAATATTTACAGTGGGTCTCCAGGGAGTGTGTTAATATTTACAGGGGGTCTCCAGGGTGTGTGTTAATATTTACAGGGGTCTCCAGGTAGTGTGTTAATATTTACAGGGGATCTCCGGGTAGTGTGTTAATATTTACAGGGGTTCCCCGGGTAGTATATTAATATTTACAGGGGTTCCCCGGGTAGTGTGTTAATATTTACAGGGGGTCTCCGGGTAGTGTTAATATTTACAGGTCGTCTCTGGGTAGTGTGTTAATATTTACAGGGGGTCTCCAGGGAGTGTGTTAATATTTACAGGGGGTTTCCAGGGATTGTGTTAATATTTACATGCGTTCCCCGGGTAGTGTGTTAATATTTACAGTGGGTCTCCAGGGAGTGTGTTAATATTTACGGGGGTCTCTGGGTAGTGTGTTAATATTTACAGGGGTTCCCCGGGTAGTGTGTTAATATTTGCAGGGGGTCTCCTGGTAGTGAGTTAATATTTACAGGGGTCTCTGGGTAGTCTGTTAATATTTACAGGGGTCTCCGGGTAGTGTGTTAATATTTACAGGGGTCTCTGGGTAGTGTGTTAATATTTACAGGGGGTCCCCGGGGAGTGTGTTAATATTTACAGGGGGTCCCCAGGGAGTGTGTTAATATTTACAGGGGGTCCCCGGGTAGTGTGTTAATATTTACAGGGGGTCTCCAGGGAGTGTGTTAATATTTACAGGGGGTCTCTGGGTAGTGTGTTAATATTTACAGGGGTTCCCCGGGTAGTGTGTTAATATTTGCAGGGGGTCTCCTGGTAGTGTGTTAATATTTACAGGGGTCTCTGGGTAGTGTGTTAATATTTACAGGGGGTCCCCGGGGAGTGTGTTAATATTTACAGGGGGTCCCCAGGGAGTGTGTTAATATTTACAGGGGATCCCCGGGGAGTGTGTTAATATTTACAGGGGGTCTCCAGGGAGTGTGTTAATATTTACAGGGGGTCTCTGGGTAGTGTGTTAATATTTACAGGGATTCCCCGGGTAGTGTATTAATATTTACAGGGGTTCCCCGGGTAGTGTGTTAATATTTACAGGGGGTCTCCGGGTAGTGTGTTAATATTTACTGGGGGTCTCCGGGTAGTGTGTTAATATTTACAGGGGGTCTCTGGGTGGTCTGTTAATATTTACAGGGAGTCTCTGGGTAGTGTGTTAATATTTACAGTGGGTCTCCAGGGATTGTGTTAATATTTACAGGGGTTCCCCAGGTAGTGTGTTAATATTTACAGTGGGTCTCCATGGAGTGTGTTAATATTTACAGGGGGTCTCTGGGTAGTGTGTTAATATTTACAGGGGTTCCCCGGGTAGTGTATTAATATTTACAGGGGTTCCCCGGGTAGTGTGTTAATATTTACAGGGGGTCTCCTGGTAGTGTGTTAATATTTACAGGGGGTCTCTAGGTAGTGTGTTAAGATTTACAGGGGGTCCCCGGGGAGTGTGTTAATATTTACAGGGGGTCTGCGGGTGTGTGTTAATATTTACAGGGGTCTGCGGATGTGTCTTAATATTTACAGGGGGTCTCTGGGTAGTGTGTTAATATTTACAGGGGGGTCTCCGGGTAGTGTGTTAATATTTACAGGAGGTCTCCAGGTAGTGTGTTAATATTTACAGGAGGTCTCCTGGTAGTGTGTTAATATTTACAGGGGGTCTCCTGGTAGTGTGTTAATATTTACAGGGGTTCCCCGGGTAGTGTGTTAATATTTACAGGGGTTCCCCGGGTAGTGTATTAATATTTACAGGGGTTCCCCGGGTAGTGTGTTAATATTTACAGGGGGTCTCCGGGTAGTGTGTTAATATTTACAGGGGGTCTCCGGGTAGTGTGTTAATATTTACAGGGGGTCTCTGTGTGGTCTGTTAATATTTACAGGGAGTCTCTGGGTAGTGTGTTAATATTTACAGGGGGTCTCCAGGGATTGTGTTAATATTTACAGTGGGTCTCCAGGGATTGTGTTAATATTTACAGGGGTTCCCCAGGTAGTGTGTTAATATTTACAGTGGGTCTCCATGCAGTGTGTTAATATTTACAGGGGGTCTCTGGGTAGTGTGTTAATATTTACAGGGGTTCCCCGGGTAGTGTGTTAATATTTACAGGGGGTCTCCTGGTAGTGTGTTAATATTTACAGGGGGTCTCTGGGTAGTGTGTTAAGATTTACAG
The DNA here is from genome assembly GCF_963921235.1 of Mobula hypostoma. Classification (NCBI taxonomy): domain Eukaryota; kingdom Metazoa; phylum Chordata; class Chondrichthyes; order Myliobatiformes; family Myliobatidae; genus Mobula; species Mobula hypostoma. Next base: position 34,950,612 of record NC_086124.1, read on the forward strand.
GGGGTCCCCGGGGAGTGTGTTAATATTTACAGGGGGTCTGCGGGTGTGTGTTAATATTTACAGGGGGTCTCCAGGGAGTGTGTTAATATTTACAGGGGGTCTCCAGGGAGTGTGTTAATATTTACAGGGGGTCTCCTGGTAGTGTGTTAATATTTACAGGGGGTCTCCTGGTAGTGTGTTAATATTTACAGGGGGGTCTCCGGGTGGTGTGTTAATATTTACAGGAGGTCTCCGGGTAGTGTGTTAATATTTACAGGAGGTCTCCTGGTAGTGTGTTAATATTTACAGGGGGTCCCCGGGGAGTGTGTTAATATTTACAGGGGTTCCCCGGGTAGTGTGTTAATATTTACAGGGCGTCTCCTGGTAGTGTGTTAATATTTACAGGGGGTCTCCGGGTAGTGTGTTAATATTTACAGGGGGTCCCCGGGGAGTGTGTTAATATTTACAGGGGGTCTCCGGGGAGTGTGTTAATATTTACAGTGGGTCTCCGGGTAGTGTGTTAATATTTACAGGGGGTCTCCGGGTAGTGTGTTAATATTTACAGGGGGTCTCCGGGTAGTGTGTTAATATTTACAGGGGGTCTCCGGGTAGTGTGTTAATATTTACAGGGGTTCCCCGGGTAGTGTGTTAATATTTACAGGGGTTCCCCGGGTAGTGTGTTAATATTTACAGGGGTTCCCCGGGTAGTGTGTTAATATTTACAGTGGGTCTCCAGGGAGTGTGTTAATATTTACAGGGGGTCTCTGCGTAGTGTGTTAATATTTACAGGGGGTCTCCTGGTAGTGTGTTAATATTTACAGGGGTTCCCCGGGTAGTGTGTTAATATTTACAGGGGTTCCCCGGGTAGTGTGTTAATATTTACAGGGGATCTCTGGGTAGTGTGTTAATATTTACAGGGGTTCCCTGGGTAGTGTGTTAATATTTACAGGGGGTCTCCTGGTAGTGTGTTAATATTTACATGGGGTCTCTGGGTAGTGTGTTAATATTTACAGGGGGTCCACGGGGAGTGTGTTAATATTTACAGGGGGTCCCCGGGGAGTGTGTTAATATTTACAGGGGGTCCCCGGGGAGTGTGTTAATATTTACAGGGGGTCGCCGGGTAGTTTGTTAATATTTACAGGGGGTTCCCCGGGGAGTGTGTTAATATTTCCAGTGGGTCTCCAGGGAGTGTGTTAATATTTACAGGGGGTCTCCAGGGTGTGTGTTAATATTTACAGGGGTCTCCAGGTAGTGTGTTAATATTTACAGGGGATCTCCGGGTAGTGTGTTAATATTTACAGGGGATCTCCGGGTAGTGTGTTAATATTTACAGGGGTTCCCCGGGTAGTGTGTTAATATTTACAGGGGGTCTCCGGGTAGTGTTAATATTTACAGGTCGTCTCTGGGTAGTGTGTTAATATTTACAGGGGGTCTCCAGGGAGTGTGTTAATATTTACAGGGGGTTTCCAGGGATTGTGTTAATATTTACATGCGTTCCCCGGGTAGTGTGTTAATATTTACAGTGGGTCTCCAGGGAGTGTGTTAATATTTACGGGGGTCTCTGGGTAGTGTGTTAATATTTACAGGGGTTCCCCGGGTAGTGTGTTAATATTTGCAGGGGGTCTCCTGGTAGTGAGTTAATATTTACAGGGGTCTCTGGGTAGTCTGTTAATATTTACAGGGAGTCTCTGGGTAGTGTGTTAATATTTACAGGGGGTCTCCAGGGAGTGTGTTAATATTTACAGGGGGTTTCCAGGGATTGTGTTAATATTTACATGCGTTCCCCGGGTAGTGTGTTAATATTTACAGTGGGTCTCCAGGGAGTGTGTTAATATTTACGGGGGTCTCCTGGTAGTGTGTTAATATTTACAGGGGTCTCTGGGTAGTGTGTTAATATTTACAGGGGGTCCCCGGGGAGTGTGTTAATATTTACAGGGGGTCCCCAGGGAGTGTGTTAATATTTACAGGGGGTCCCCGGGGAGTGTGTTAATATTTACAGGGGGTCTCCAGGGAGTGTGTTAATATTTACAGGGGGTCTCTGGGTAGTGTGTTAATATTTACAGGGGTTCCCCGGGTAGTGTGTTAATATTTGCAGGGGGTCTCCTGGTAGTGTGTTAATATTTACAGGGGTCTCTGGGTAGTGTGTTAATATTTACAGGGGGTCCCCGGGGAGTGTGTTAATATTTACAGGGGGTCCCCAGGGAGTGTGTTAATATTTACAGGGGATCCCAGGGGAGTGTGTTAATATTTACAGGGGGTCTCCAGGGAGTGTGTTAATATTTACAGGGGGTCTCTGGGTAGTGTGTTAATATTTACAGGGATTCCCCGGGTAGTGTATTAATATTTACAGGGGTTCCCCGGGTAGTGTGTTAATATTTACAGGGGGTCTCCGGGTAGTGTGTTAATATTTACTGGGGGTCTCCGGGTAGTGTGTTAATATTTACAGGGGGTCTCTGGGTGGTCTGTTAATATTTACAGGGAGTCTCTGGGTAGTGTGTTAATATTTACAGGGGGTCTCCAGGGATTGTGTTAATATTTACAGTGGGTCTCCAGGGATTGTGTTAATATTTACAGGGGTTCCCCAGGTAGTGTGTTAATATTTACAGTGGGTCTCCATGGAGTGTGTTAATATTTACAGGGGGTCTCTGGGTAGTGTGTTAATATTTACAGGGGTTCCCCGGGTAGTGTATTAATATTTACAGGGGTTCCCCGGGTAGTGTGTTAATATTTACAGGGGGTCTCCTGGTAGTGTGTTAATATTTACAGGGGGTCTCTAGGTAGTGTGTTAAGATTTACAGGGGGTCCCCGGGGAGTGTGTTAATATTTACAGGGGGTCTGCGGGTGTGTGTTAATATTTACAGGGGTCTGCGGATGTGTCTTAATATTTACAGGGGGTCTCCGGGTAGTGTGTTAATATTTACAGGGGGGTCTCCGGGTAGTGTGTTAATATTTACAGGAGGTCTCCAGGTAGTGTGTTAATATTTACAGGAGGTCTCCTGGTAGTGTGTTAATATTTACAGGGGGTCCCCGGGGAGTGTGTTAATATTTACAGGGGTTCCCCGGGTAGTGTGTTAATATTTACAGGGCGTCTCCTGGTAGTGTGTTAATATTTACAGGGGTTCCCCGGGTAGTGTGTTAATATTTACAGGGGTTCCCAGGGTAGTGTATTAATATTTACAGGGGTTCCCCGGGTAGTGTGTTAATATTTACAGGGGGTCTCCGGGTAGTGTGTTAATATTTACTGGGGGTCTCCGGGTAGTGTGTTAATATTTACAGGGGGTCTCTGTGTGGTCTGTTAATATTTACAGGGAGTCTCTGGGTAGTGTGTTAATATTTACAGGGGGTCTCCAGGGATTGTGTTAATATTTACAGTGGGTCTCCAGGGATTGTGTTAATATTTACAGGGGTTCCCCAGGTAGTGTGTTAATATTTACAGTGGGTCTCCATGCAGTGTGTTAATATTTACAGGGGGTCTCTGGGTAGTGTGTTAATATTTACAGGGGTTCCCCGGGTAGTGTGTTAATATTTACAGGGGGTCTCCTGGTAGTGTGTTAATATTTACAGGGGGTCTCTGGGTAGTGTGTTAATATTTACAGGGGGTCCCCGGGGAGTGTGTTAATATTTACAGGGGGTCTGCGGGTGTGTGTTAATATTTACAGGGGGTCTCCAGGGAGTGTGTTAATATTTACAGGGGGTCTCCAGGGAGTGTGTTAATATTTACAGGGGGTCTCCTGGTAGTGTGTTAATATTTACAGGGGGTCTCCTGGTAGTGTGTTAATATTTACAGGGGGGTCTCCGGGTGGTGTGTTAATATTTACAGGAGGTCTCCGGGTAGTGTGTTAATATTTACAGGAGGTCTCCTGGTAGTGTGTTAATATTTACAGGGGGTCCCCGGGGAGTGTGTTAATATTTACAGGGGTTCCCCGGGTAGTGTGTTAATATTTACAGGGCGTCTCCGGGTAGTGTGTTAATATTTACAGGGGGTCTCCGGGTAGTGTGTTAATATTTACAGGGGGTCCCCGGGGAGTGTGTTAATATTTACAGGGGGTCTCCGGGTAGTGTGTTAATATTTACAGTGGGTCTCCGGGTAGTGTGTTAATATTTACAGGGGGTCTCCGGGTAGTGTGTTAATATTTACAGGGGGTCTCCGGGTAGTGTGTTAATATTTACAGGGGGTCCCCGGGGAGTGTGTTAATATTTACAGGGGGTCTCCGGGGAGTGTGTTAATATTTACAGTGGGTCTCCGGGTAGTGTGTTAATATTTACAGGGGGTCTCCGGGTAGTGTGTTAATATTTACAGGGGGTCTCCGGGTAGTGTGTTAATATTTACAGGGGGTCTCCGGGTAGTGTGTTAATATTTACAGGGGTTCCCCGGGTAGTGTGTTAATATTTACAGGGGTTCCCCGGGTAGTGTGTTAATATTTACAGGGGTTCCCCGGGTAGTGTGTTAATATTTACAGGGGGTCTCCAGGGAGTGTGTTAATATTTACAGGGGGTCTCTGCGTAGTGTGTTAATATTTACAGGGGGTCTCCTGGTAGTGTGTTAATATTTACAGGGGTTCCCCGGGTAGTGTGTTAATATTTACAGGGGTTCCCCGGGTAGTGTGTTAATATTTACAGGGGATCTCTGGGTAGTGTGTTAATATTTACAGGGGTTCCCCGGGTAGTGTGTTAATATTTACAGGGGGTCTCCTGGTAGTGTGTTAATATTTACAGGGGGTCTCTGGGTAGTGTGTTAATATTTACAGGGGGTCCCCGGGGAGTGTGTTAATATTTACAGGGGGTCCCCGGGGAGTGTGTTAATATTTACAGGGGGTCCCCGGGGAGTGTGTTAATATTTACAGGGGGTCTCCGGGTAGTTTGTTAATATTTACAGGGGGTTCCCCGGGGAGTGTGTTAATATTTACAGTGGGTCTCCAGGGAGTGTGTTAATATTTACAGGGGGTCTCCAGGGTGTGTGTTAATATTTACAGGGGTCTCCAGGTAGTGTGTTAATATTTACAGGGGGTCTCCGGGTAGTGTGTTAATATTTACAGGGGTTCCCCGGGGAGTTTTTTAATATTTACAGGGGTTCCCCGGGTAGTGTGTTAATATTTACAGGGGGTCTCCGGGTAGTGTGTTAATATTTACAGGTCGTTCGGGATGTGTTAATATTTACAGGGGGTCTCTGGGTGTGTTAATATTTACAGGGGTGGGTAGTGTGTTAATATTTACAGGGGGTCTCCAGGGAGTGTGTTAATATTTACAGGGGGTCTCCAGGGAGTGTGTTAATATTTACAGGGGTTCCCCGGGTAGTGTGTTAATATTTACAGTGGGTCTCCAGGGAGTGTGTTAATATTTACAGGGGGTCTCTGGGTAGTGTGTTAATATTTACAGGGGTTCCCCGGGTAGTGTGTTAATATTTACAGGGGGTCTCCTGGTAGTGTGTTAATATTTACAGGGGGTCTCTGGGTAGTGTGTTAATATTTACAGGGGTCTCTGGGTAGTGTGTTAATATTTACAGGGGGTCTCCAGGGAGTGTGTTAATATTTACAGGGGGTCTCCAGGGAGTGTGTTAATATTTACAGGGGTTCCCCGGGTAGTGTGTTAATATTTACAGGGGGTCTCCAGGGAGTGTGTTAATATTTACAGGGGGTCTCTGGGTAGTGTGTTAATATTTACAGGGGTTCCCCGGGTAGTGTGTTAATATTTACAGGGGGTCTCCTGGTAGTGTGTTAATATTTACAGGGGTCTCTGGGTAGTGTGTTAATATTTACAGGGGGTCCCCGGGGAGTGTGTTAATATTTACAGGGGGTCCCCAGGGAGTGTGTTAATATTTACAGGGGGTCCCCGGGGAGTGTGTTAATATTTACAGGGGGTCTCCAGGGAGTGTGTTAATATTTACAGGGGGTCCCCGGGTAGTGTGTTAATATTTACAGGGGTTCCCCGGGTAGTGTGTTAATATTTACAGGGGGTCTCCTGGTAGTGTGTTAATATTTACAGGGGGTCTCTGGGTAGTGTGTTAATATTTACAGGGGGTCCCCGGGGAGTGTGTTAATATTTACAGGGGGTCCCCAGGGAGTGTGTTAATATTTACAGGGGATCCCCGGGGAGTGTGTTAATATTTACAGGGGGTCTCCAGGGAGTGTGTTAATATTTACAGGGGGTCTCTGGGTAGTGTGTTAATATTTACAGGGGTTCCCCGGGTAGTGTGTTAATATTTACAGGGGTTCCCCGGGTAGTGTGTTAATATTTACAGGGGGTCTCCGGGTAGTGTGTTAATATTTACTGGGGGTCTCCGGGTAGTGTGTTAATATTTACAGGGGGTCTCTGGGTGGTCTGTTAATATTTACAGGGAGTCTCTGGGTAGTGTGTTAATATTTACAGGGGGTCTCCAGGGAGTGTGTTAATATTTACAGTGGGTCTCCAGGGATTGTGTTAATATTTACAGGGGTTCCCCAGGTAGTGTGTTAATATTTACAGTGGGTCTCCATGGAGTGTGTTAATATTTACAGGGGGTCTCTGGGTAGTGTGTTAATATTTACAGGGGTTCCCCGGGTAGTGTGTTAATATTTACAGGGGGTCCCCGGGTAGTGTGTTAATATTTACAGGGGGTCTCCGGGTAGTGTGTTAATATTTACAGGGGGTCTCCGGGTAGTGTGTTAATATTTACAGGGGGTCTCCGGGTAGTGTGTTAATATTTACAGGGGGTCTCCGGGTAGTGTGTTAATATTTACAGGGGGTCTCCAGGGAGTGTGTTAATATTTACAGGGGGTCTCCGGGTAGTGTGTTAATATTTACAGGGGTTCCCCGGGTAGTGTGTTAATATTTACAGGGGGTCTCCTGGTAGTGTGTTAATATTTACAGGGGGTCTCCGGGTAGTGTGTTAATATTTACAGGGGGTCTCCGGGTAGTGTGTTAATATTTACAGGGGGTCTCCTGGGTAGTGTGTTAATATTTACAGGGGGTCCCCGGGTAGTGTGTTAATATTTACAGGGGGTCTCCCCGGGTAGTGTGTTAATATTTACAGGGGGTCTCCGGTAGTGTGTTAATATTTACAGGGGTTCCCCGGGTAGTGTGTTAATATTTACAGGGGGTCTCCAGGGTAGTGTGTTAATATTTACAGGGGGTCTCCGGGTAGTGTGTTAATATTTACAGGGGGTCCCCGGGTAGTGTGTTAATATTTACAGGGGGTCTCCTGGTAGTGTGTTAGTGTGTTAATATTTACAGGGGGTCTCTGGGTAGTGTGTTAAATTTACAGGGGGTCTGGGAGTGTGTTAATATTTACAGGGGGTCTCTGGGTCTCCGGAGTGTGTTAATATTTACAGGGGGTCTCCAGGGAGTGTGTTAATATTTACAGGGGGTCTCCGGGTAGTGTGTTAATATTTACAGGGGTTCCCCGGGTAGTGTGTTAATATTTACAGGGGGTCTCCAGGGTAGTGTGTTAATATTTACAGGGGGTCTCCGGGGAGTGTGTTAATATTTACAGGGGTTCCCCGGGTAGTGTGTTAATATTTACAGGGGGTCTCCTGGTAGTGTGTTAATATTTACAGGGGGTCCCCGGGTAGTGTGTTAATATTTACAGGGGTTCCCCGGGTAGTGTGTTAATCAGTCCCGGGTAGTGTGTTAATATTTACAGGGGGTCTCCCGGGTAGTGTGTTAATATTTACAGGGGGTCTCCGGGTAGTGTGTTAATATTTACTCTCCGGGTAGTGTGTTAATATTTACAGGGGGTCTCCGGGTAGTGTGTTAATATTTACAGGGGGTCTCCGGGTAGTGTGTTAATATTTACAGGGGGTCTCCAGGGAGTGTGTTAATATTTACAGGGGTCTCCAGGGAGTGTGTTAATATTTACAGGGGTTCCAGGTAGTGTGTTAATATTTACAGGGGTCTCCGGTAGTGTGTTAATATTTACAGGGGTCTGGGATGTGTTAATATTTACAGGGGTTCCCGGGGTGTGTTAGTGTCCCGTTAATATTTACAGGGGGTCTCCTGGGTAGTGTGTTAATATTTACAGGGGTCTCCGGGTAGTGTGTTAATATTTACAGGGGGTCCCCGGGTAGTGTGTTAATATTTACAGGGGGTCTCCTGGGAGTGTGTTAATATTTACAGGGGGTCTCCGGGTAGTGTGTTAATATTTACAGGGGGTCTCCGGGGTGTGTTAGTGTGTTAATATTTACAGGGGGTCTCCCGGGGAGTGTGTTAATATTTACAGGGGGTCTGTGTTAATATTTACAGGGGGTCTCCGGGTAGTGTGTTAATATTTACAGGGGGTCTCAGGGTCCGGGAGTGTGTTAATATTTACAGGGGGTCTCCGGGTAGTGTGTTAATATTTACAGGGGGTCTCCGGGTAGTGTGTTAATATTTACAGGGGGTCTCCGGGTAGTGTGTTAATATTTACAGGGGTCTCCGGGTAGTGTGTTAATATTTACAGGGGGTCTCCGGGTAGTGTGTTAATATTTACAGGGGGTCCCCGGGTAGTGTGTTAATATTTACAGGGGGTCCCCGGGTAGTGTGTTAATATTTACAGGGGGTCTCCTGGTAGTGTGTTAATATTTACAGGGGGTCTCCGGGTAGTGTGTTAATATTTACAGGGGTTCCCCGGGTAGTGTGTTAATATTTACAGGGGTTCCCCGGGTAGTGTGTTAATATTTACAGGGGGTCTCCGGGTAGTGTGTTAATATTTACAGGGGGTCTCCGGGTAGTGTGTTAATATTTACAGGGGGTCTCCGGGTAGTGTGTTAATATTTACAGGGGGTCTCTGGGTAGTGTGTTAATATTTACAGGGGGTCTCCGGGAGTGTGTTAATATTTACAGGGGTCTGTGTTAATATTTACAGGGGTCCCTGGGGTTAATATTTACGTGTGTTAATATTTACAGGGGGTCTCCGGGTAGTGTGTTAATATTTACAGGGGTCTCCGGTAGTGTGTTAATATTTACAGGGGGTCTCCGGGTAGTGTGTTAATATTTACAGGGGGTCCCCGGGTAGTGTGTTAATATTTACAGGGGGTCTCCGGGTAGTGTGTTAATATTTACAGGGGGTCTCCGGGAGTGTGTTAATATTTACAGGGGTCCCGTGTTTAATATTTACAGGGGGTCCCCGGGTAGTGTGTTAATATTTACAGGGGGTCTCCGGGTAGTGTGTTAATATTTACAGGGGTCTCCGGGTAGTGTGTTAATATTTACAGGGGGTCTCCGGTAGTGTGTTAATATTTACAGGGGGTCTATTATCGGGAGTGTGTTAATATTTACAGGGGGTCTCCGGGTAGTGTGTTAATATTTACAGGGGTCTCGGTAGTGTGTTAATATTTACAGGGGTCTCCGGTAGTGTGTTAATATTTACAGGGGGTCTCCGGGTAGTGTGTTAATATTTACAGGGGTTCCCTGGGTAGTGTGTTAATATTTACAGTGGGTCTCCATGGAGTGTGTTAATATTTACAGGGGGTCTCTGGGTAGTGTGTTAAGATTTACAGGGGTTCCCCGGGTAGTGTGTTAATATTTACAGGGGTTCCCCGGGTAGTGTGTTAATATTTACAGGGGTCTCCGGGTAGTGTGTTAATATTTACAGGGGGTCTCCGGGTAGTGTGTTAATATTTACAGGGGGTCCCCGGGGAGTGTGTTAATATTTACAGGGGGTCTCCGGTGTTGTTAGGGGGGTCTCCGGGTAGTGTGTTAATATTTACAGGGGTCTCCGGGTAGTGTGTTAATATTTACAGGGGTTCTCCGGGTAGTGTGTTAATATTTACAGGGGGTCTCCGGGTAGTGTGTTAATATTTACAGGGGTCTCCAGGTAGTGTGTTAATATTTACAGGGGGTCTCCGGGTAGTGTGTTAATATTTACAGGGGGTCCCCGGGTAGTGTGTTAATATTTACAGGGGTTCCCCGGGTAGTGTGTTAATATTTACAGGGGGTCTCCAGGGAGTGTGTTAATATTTACAGGGGGTCTCCGGGTAGTGTGTTAATATTTACAGGGGTTCCCCGGGTAGTGTGTTAATATTTACAGGGGTTCCCCGGGTAGTGTGTTAATATTTACAGGGGGTCTCCGGGTAGTGTGTTAATATTTACAGGGGGTCCCCGGGTAGTGTGTTAATATTTACAGGGGGTCTCTGGGTAGTGTGTTAATATTTACAGGGGGTCTCTGGGTAGTGTGTTAATAATTACAGGGGGTCTCCAGGGATTGTGGTAATATTTACAGTGGGTCTCCAGAGATTGTGTTAATATTTACAGGGGTTCCCCAGGTAGTGTGTTAATATTTACAGTGGGTCTCCATGGAGTGTGTTAATATTTACAGGGGGTCTCTGGGTAGTGTGT